>NC_048311.1:33267666-33454142 GCF_013100865.1 Trachemys scripta elegans
TCAAGACACAGTTTCAAGCATCACTGTTGACCGCTAAGGAATCTTGAGCAGCAAATCATTCATTTATTGAAGAAACAGCCCCAAAATCCTCAGGAATAAAAGCCCTGAAATAGGTGCACACTTCTACATTGGTCGTAACGTATCTGATCAAGTTTATTAAGACTAAATAAAAAATACAAAAAATAATCAAGTCCTTCATACAAAGCAACTCAGTGAAGCATAAGAACATCTAGCATGATTCCCTCTAAGTAAATTGTTACAGCTAAGGCACCTTAAAGCTAGAAACAGCAACAAAACAGTGACTAGAAAAGGTCACCGAATGCTTGCTGCTAGGAAGTTAGTTTGGGCTCTGTCCAAACTGAGACCCTGAGGTATCTTTTTTTTTTTCTTTTTAAAAGGCAACTTGAAAACATTAACTGTGCAGTAAGAGATGGAAATACTGCAAATGTAAATGGAAGCCATACTGCTTCCAATAAGCAAACCCTCATGATTAACTTTACATTTCAAAGTATCCCAAATATTTGTTAAAATATTAATGCTGCAACAGATCAATAAATGGCAGGGAACAGAGGGAGTGCCGAGCTTGTAAAATCCCCTCGATAAGAGGAGGGGGGGAACCCTTTCCTAGTGAGAATTCATATTCCAGTGTTTTTAGGATGCATATTATCCACCTAGTGAAATCCAGATTTGTGGACCTGCACTATTTATTGGACAAACCTTAATGGGATCAAGTCTATCGAATGTGTGTGGTTAAAGATTCTCATTTTGAAGGTGTGTCTAAAAAAACCTGTTACTTATCTGGTACATAACAAAAGACCGGGATTTCCTTACATTTGATCAGAAACTTGCTCCTGGGTGAAATTCTGGCTATAAAGTACAAACTTCTGGCCCAGAAGGAACTTTTCTAAATGGAAACATGGTCCTAACTACATATGCTGTGATATCAGGAAAGCAGGGTGGCACGGACAGTTGCAGATGCTCCCTGCTAGAGAAAGGCAACGCTGAAAAGTATTAAGTCAGACACACAAGAAATGTATATGGGGAAAGCAGCATAGAGCAATGACATTTACATTTCTGTTTTCCCTATTAATAGTCTGATTATGGTTGTTCAATATCAGCTAAGAAGATGACAACCAAACCCTAATGGAGAGTCCATGCTATCCAGAAAACGTACCTAAGACACAAGAGTGAAGTGGCTCTCAGCTCCAACGTGCACGTCTGCCTGCACACGCACACGTGCCAGAAATTGCCTGGCAGCACCATTCGGATGCAAATGTACGGTGCCTCGGGGAAGAGGGGGGAGGAAGAGTAGTGGGGGTAGTAATTCAGGACCATTAGGTTGTCCTGTTGTGTGGGATTTGGGCCACATTGCCTTTTAATGTTTTACTTTAAAAGCAGCTACAAGAACAACTTCCGTGGTGAGCTTTGAACTGCACTGGATGTGTTATGCAAAGAGGAAGTTAACTGACCTCTGGTAACGGATACCCCTGGACTCGTGGAATGTTAGCGCAGGAATAAAGCTAGACCGCTCAGCGAGCCAATATGACCCTTTAGACACATGAAGGCAGCTTGGGCAGTATTGCAGCAGGGAAGCTTATGAGACCTGGATGAGGGAGGACAACATTTGTTTTTCATCTAGCTAAAGAGGAAAAGGTTGGCAGTAAGGGAGCATGTGAACTGGAACAGTGCCCACAAAAAACATGGAGAACAAAGCATGCCTGTACTGGGGCTGTCCAAGTAGCTCACAAGACACTTTGATACCCCCAACTCCACCCCCGCTCTGCCCAGGTCACTGGAGGATGATGGCTTTTTTATCCTTCAAGGATACATGAATTTTCACCACGCCTCTCTATGAACAGTGTTTCCATCTCTGCTTTGCCCGCTCAAGAAATAGCACATATTTGTATATACATTTGTTTCCCCCCAGTCCTTCTGATGCATAAAATCCTTTATGCTTGTGCATCCCATTTTGGTCCTGAGTCCAGTGTAAGAGAGAGGTTACTTTCACGATCTCATTGACATGGCGTGTTTGTGGCACCAGAATTCACCTCGTACAGGAAGGAAGATCAGTGCAATGAGCAGGTCTTACACAGACCCAGTGCTGCTCCTCCAGTAAAAAGCAGTGTTTGCAGGATCCTCTACTAGATTAACTTAGTCTACGATCCCTTTTGAGGGCAGCAGCAGCTTTCCAGGCAGCAATACAGTGCGAGAGCAGAATCTCTTCTGGGAACATATCCTCCAGCTCTGTAAGTACGCTGCTCCCTTTCCTTTCAATGTACGAAAGAAGTGTATCCTTCAGGCTAGAAAATAAAGAGAGAGAAAAACACCATTAATAATAACATTGCAGTATGCCGCATGCATCCTACACAATTATTTTTTACTGAGTGTTATATATACTACGAGATAGGTTAAATGGTGCAACAGGTCAGGTTCGAAATACATTGGCGACTCCCATGGAAGCTCAAGAACATAGACGTGGGAAGCGCTGCAGGTTAGGATGGAAGTGCAGGGGCAAAGCTGTGTATGGAAAGCCAACCGAGCTGGGCTGTGCTACGCTTGGATTTGCCCAATGCTAGCATTCCATTAAGCACTCAAAACCAGCCATTCCCATTTGAATATTTGACATGTCGTACGGCTATGTAGAAAAGTCACATGCCCCAAAGTTTGTGTAAACATTCTTAGCACCGGCTGAAGCTTTTCACTGTTCAATTGGTTGGTGTTTTGTGCTTTGTGTCCACCTGAGCAGGAAAAACTAAGGGAATCCTTTGCCCTTTTGAAATGTAAATGACAGAAATAAAAAATGAGCATGTGAAGGTAGTTAGGTCTGGGCTGAGCAGTCCATTACCTCCACAAGGGGTTGAACTCATCTCCAACTTTGGTATGTTTCAACTTCAGGATGATCATTTCGTGCAGCTCCTGCAGGAAGGTCTCCAACCCGGCCTGAATGAGGAAGGTGTTGAGGAGCTTGGTGTTCTCTGAACTGAGTTCAGCTTTATAGGCTGCATCAACATCCACAAAGGGATCCTAGAAGGCACAGCAAGAACATGCACAGGTGAGCAGTTTCCTCTGGGGAGAAGGAAAAACACTGAACCGAATGCTGAGGCCAGACACTTTCCTACCCGTTTGAGACGCAGCAGTTGCTCAGACTTGTGAGTAGAGAGGAGCTGCCACAGGGCTATGATGTGCTTTAGGTGACACCGGCTTAGGGCCTGAAAGAGAAACACACCAATGAAGTAGAATCGTATGCACTCAGGAATACCTTGCTGTTCACATCATCGTCGCTGGTCTGTGTTGCAGCCGAACACAGAAAGGCTGAAAACAATTAGACTAGGCCGTTTTTTCTTGTACACTCGAGTAAGCACAGGAAGGCTGGTGCAAGCAGGTGGGGTGACTCAGCAGATGTGAAACAGCTGTGATCAGCAGGAGTAAACATCAGGGCATATTACCGTAAACAAAACAAAGATTCTCCAAGCTGGTGCTCACCCAGCCCTGTCACCCTGGCTGTGGAGGCCTGCTTTCCAAAAGGCAGTCTCCCCCTTCCGTCTGTCTCCAGCAGCTCATCCCCATAGCACCTGTGCAAGGGGAGGGCAAAGTGAAGGTGGAAGGTGTGATTTCAGCAACTGGAGAGCAGATAGTGCCCCTGCCTCTGTCGCAGAAACAGTCTCTTCTGGCACTGTGCCCATCAGTGGGAGAAGAGAAACCCCACCACCACCCTTAAGAGAGAAGGGGAGTATATTCAGTTCTGTGCTGGTGAAAGCTGACTCTTCAGTGGAGGCTTCCCATGGTATTTGCCTTCTCTTGGTCTCTGTGCCGCATCATACCCAGCACTTGTATCACCTGACTCAAGGATTCCCCTCCTTGTTCCTGAATCCTAGCAGGACACCAAGGATCTGCAGAGCAAGTGAATTTGACACATCACACTTCCTGCCCCAGCTCTGCTGTCATTGTTACAAAGGGCTATCCAACACCACAAGCTGGCTGGCTGAGCCCTACCTCAACATGTGTGTGCGGGAAAGATGAAACCACTTCACTTGCCCTGGGGCATGTGGGGTCTTTAATACCAATTTTTAAAGCTGGGCTGTTGTTGGGCTTGGAGACCAGTCTGAATGGACGTGTTTATGAGTTTGTAGACTCAGGGAATCTGCTCACTCGACTCACCTTCAGCACATGAGGGCTTGTCTGATCCCCCATCTGCAAAATAACTTCAACGTAATGGGTCAAAAGCATATCTGGGTCCTCTCCAGCCATGGCCAGGAATCCCAGCGTGATTTCAGCAACTGACAGAGCTTCACAGACGTCATTGTAGGACTGCAGTTCCCCACTGATCATGTTGATCATAGAGTTGGGGAGGGAGTTCTGTAATTGGAGGAAACACAGAGTCATCACTTAGCATTCCTCATCATTCCCTTTCATTATGCAGTGAAGACCTGCGCCTCACAGGTGCCCAACCCGCTGGAGCCCCATATAACACAAAGTCTCCGAGTACAGGGAGCTGAAGATAAAGATGTTTACCTCCATTTCCTGAACCAGAATGTACTGAGGAGAGAACACTAGGTCTGTGTGCATTTAAGGCACAAAGGGTTAAAACATGAGGCACCACTGAATGTCCTCCTCGTGGGCCCCTATAACCCAAGAGGTGCATGTGGGAGGAGTGAATCCTGATTTGTATCCAGTTCGAAAGCCTCTGGTCACTTGCTTGTCCTGCTACTTCTTCCATCTCAGAGACTCACCTGATTGAGTTTGCTCTTGACGTCGTTAAACAGATGCTCATAATTCCGGTCATGTCTGTACACCAGGGTGGGTATTCCCTGTCGGGAGAGAGAGCACAGGCGTGAGATAAGGCCTGCAGGTTGTCCATCTTGGTGGAATGCACTTTGGTCTCCCCTGTTGTAGCACATGCCAGCTGCATAGCAGTGCAATGAACACCCACACTGGCTGAGCAGTGAGTTGTCTGCAAAAGGCTGCAACTGGCTCCCATCCTCCTTACCACTAGGGTGATGAGTGGCTTCCCCTGCAGGAACCTGCTGGTGACCTGCTGCTGGATCTTCTCCAGGTTGAACTCCTGCAGAGTCTCCCCACCTTTCTCCACGCTGTACTGGCAATTGGACAAGATCAGAGGGATCAGATCTCTCTCCACCTCATAACTGATCACATGCAGATCAGCCACCTCCGAAGGGCTGATGGAGTAGCTGTGGGAAAGGAGGAAGCTTCGTTACGTTACAGTCAGCGCTGCAGAGCGCGGAGCAGGCTTGACTCACAGCTGGGGGAAGAGGAGGCTGAGGGGACAGCCAGTAACAAAGAGAAGCAGCGGCGTGTCTAGCTGACACATTAACATACCTGTTGGCTTCCATTGTGTGTTTCTCCACTGTGTAGATGAAGTCATTGTGCAGGCTGATGAGGTAGCTAACCAAGGCCGTGGAACACAGGCCCAGACCCCGTCTGCGTGGCAGGAGGGTCTCAAACTCGCTGTCTAGGGTCAAGTCAGCATCACAAAAGCCTGTGGGAAGCTTAATTTCACCTGCAAGAGGGCAGAGAAGCCTTTCACAACAGGCCCACAGCCACGGAGGCGGAGCTCCCTCTCCCGAGCTGGGTCAGGGAGCTAGTCATTTGGCAGGTTAGGATAGGGTGTACAATAGGAAGAGGGAGCCAGAGCACAGCTGTTTTTGCAGCTCATCTTAAGTATTAAGAGGTAGTGAGTAGGGGCAAGAGAGAGTATTGGAAGGGAAAACAAGTTCCCCTTTTGCACCCACACCATTCGTCAACACCTAAATAAAATAAATTTATAAATAAATTATAAATTAATGGAGATATCCCATCTCCTAATACTGGAAGGTCATCGAGTCCAGCCCCCTGCCTTCACTAGCAGGACCAAGTACTGATTTTGCCCCAGATCCCTAAGTGGCCCCCTCAAGGATTGAACTCACAACCCTGGGTTTAGTAGGCCAATGCTCAAACCACTGAGCTATTCCTCCTTGATGTCTAAAGTCAGCTTTCAGGTACATCTCTCTGCATCGGTGTTGGAAGGAGCTTGGATTGCCAAAGGGTAATGAGGGCCAACCTTCCATCACCTGGTGCGAGTTAGCTCCCAGTCCTGTCATTCCAGTAATGACAAGAGCGTACACAGCACACTCACCATTGGTATCTAACGATCTTCTCAACTTGTTCCACACAGACAGAAATGTGTTCACTCTGATTTGCCACAGATTCCTCATCTCATCTGAAGAACACAAAAACGAGGAATCCTTGAAACACCCTTTGCTGGCCTTCACACCACCTTTGAATCTCATAATACACAGGCTTTCCAAGTGCACTCCAGAACACTAGCTAGATGGTCAGAGGGTGTCAGCTCTCCTGGTATAGCAGCTTCTAAACGGCATAAAAGCTAAAGATACATTAAATACTTTCCTAACGTTACTTTTCCCTGTAAGCAATTGCTGTAGTTACCAGAGTGTGATCCATCCTGTCCACTGGGTGATTTTTGTATTAAAACGTGGTCCATGCTATGGAACAGTGCGAATCCCAGCCATCCGACACCATCACTTGAGCTTTCAGTAATTCATCCAGCATGGATCTCAAGCAAACCCTCCACATTCATGTGCTCATGTCCTCTCAAACTAGCCGATGACTCTTGGGCTATGTACACACTACAGCTACAGTCAGTATAAGTTAGGTCGCTCGGGTGTGAATAAGCCACCCCCGGAGCAACGTAAGTTACAACGATGTAAGCGCCAGTGTGGACAGTGCTGTTGGCAGGAGAGATACTGCCACCCACGGGCCTGGAGTAATTAAATCGACCGGAGAGCTGTTTCCCGTCGACTTAGAGCATCTGCGCTAGCAGCGCTACAGCTACATTTGAGCAGCTGTGCCGCTGTTAGCTCTGTAGCGGAGCCACAGCCTTCCACGCACCAGGAGCCAGGACGGCTGAGGGGTCAGGGTGTGTCATTCCCTTTAATGGGAGTCAGAGCTCAAACCGCAGCCTTTGCTTTCAAGCTTAGGAGATGGGTCCACTTGAAAACTGAACCTCCCAAAGTGTCAAGCCCTTCGCACTGTTTGCCTGATGCACTGTGTGCACTTTTAATTACAAACTGGAAATATTAAAATTGGACCATCCCATGCCAGTCTTACCTGAGTGGAATTTAGAGACAAAGTCTCGGATTGTGCGGTGTTCCACATCTGTAATATTCTGGAATCTTTTCACCAAGTCTCTCTGCAGAGCCAGGATGTCTGGTAAAAACTTAACCAGCCTCAGTTCAGCTTCCTAGAAAGGGGGAGAGGCACCAGGAGTGTGGTGTAGTTATCTGAAGGCAGATCATCCTGGAGGTGCTGAGACTGCTCAAAGGGTTGGACAGGCTTGCAGAGGACACAGACTTGCAGCCTTGATGTGTGCTTTTATTTTAACTATTTCTGATTGGTTAATGACAAAAAGCACATGCTTTACACATGCCAAACTCACCGAGTGGACAATGCTTCTGTAAATAAAAATATGGAGAATGTCTTGAATTTGAGCATCCTCCTTGCAGAGGGGCTCAGGCTATTCCTTCTCCAGATCAGTCTGATTTCACTACATATGCCAATGAAGCAAGTACATGGCTTGTTTTCAGGTGCTTTCCAGAGATGGGTGCTTTGTCACTGGGGGAGTCACCACTGTGGGCACTTGCGCCAGAATCTGTAATATCCAGGCTGCCCGTTCAGTGAAGGACACAAAGAGAGGGGAGGAAGGGGGAAGAGTGGGAGGCTCTCTTAGGTAGTGATTCATATAGAGAGTGAAGGCACACTAGTGGCAATGAGAGGACAATACCCAAACTGCACTTTCCTGCACGGAGACGTATTGAGGGATTTCCATTCTACTTGAAGGAACCGCACAATTAGATTGCATGGGTTCCATGAGCAAATATTATTGTTATCAATGCAAGCGAAGAGTAATCTCATCTCGGGCTTTAGGACGTTACTTTTGGCCATATTTTTGAAAGCTTCTTGCTGACCCCTATGCAGACATGAGAAATGAAATCCGGATACTGCCCTTTTGCCTCTTGGCTGGGGACCCACGCCATCTCAAAAGACTTCTGCACAGCTGTCCTGGGAGCTGCTCCTGACGGCCACCTGGTAACTGAAACTGGTCCTGCATGCAGCAACTCATCCACTAAGTGGGTTTGAACATATACTCCACTATCCCACCTCTTGCATTGGCAATCTCTCTACTACTAACCCCTACATTGGCTTGGAACAAGCTGCCAGATGGCCTGCTTCATGCTATGCAGAGCTGTGTTCCACAGGGAAACAAAGGCTGACAGAACCCAGGTTGAGCTTAGGTGATGCAAGTAATGATCCCACAGTATCATTAACAGCTCAATTGTCCTTTCCTCTCTTCTCACATTTGCTCTCCTCACTCTTTAAAGGGAAATAACAGCTAACAAACCACAGTTTAATCTTCAACCAAAGAGAGGGTGGCTTTGGGAGGCCAATTAGCTTCTGGTCCCTTGATGAATTTCACTTCACAGACACTAACACAAACTACTTTTATGCTTTATCTGTGATTTTAGAATATCAAAGTGCTCTTGATGCATACTGATGTACTTCAGTTTCTGACAAGTAGCTGACAGCAGTTTTCATTCTCAGATCAAAGTCCTCACATTCATAAATAGTTGAAAAGAAAGACAGACATGAAGCTGTCTGTTGGAGTTTCCCTTTTGTTAATGATGATGTGTTAGCCGAGGACTAGATCTCTGAACCTGCAGTCGCTCATCAGTGTGTCCTGAGACAGAGACATAGATCTTGGCACACTCACCTTCTGCAGGAACTTCCAGAGGATGGGCACAATGTCCTTGCCATCCTTCTGCTGGACCACATGTCCCAGGTACTCAACTGAGATCCTCTTCCTGCAGCTCCACATCCGGGAGCAATGCATGGTGCTGTCCTTGGGTAGCTGGGACAGGAAGGTCATGGGGTCACCGTACACTATTTTCGCCACTGGGTTGGAACAGATTCTCTCGTCCTCACTGATTTGTTTATTTAACTTTGTAAGTATTTTGTCCAAATCCTGCATTAAAAAGACCCAGTGTCAGAAACACAACCCTTTCCACTCACAAAACTGTTGAGGCGGACAGAGGAAAATGGAACAGTGGTGCCATAGAATTAAGTATAAGGATCTCTTTGGAAAGGGGCGGGGTGGACTTAGGAGCGAGAATATGCTGATGGTGGTAGTTCATCTATAAAGAGAGAATTTTGCAACAGCTTTGCCACATTTCCATGGTAGTTTAATGGCCAGTTACCACAGGAGGATGTCAAAACTGATGGGCTCATAGCCAGGGCATTTAACATCCATGCCAGGACAACCACTGATACTAGAAAATTATTCTCCACACTCTCACTCAACCCCAATGATCCCTAAAGTCCTCTGTTCCTTACATACTGCACCAGGAAAGGTCAGATGGGATTGACTCCATGCTACTAACTGGGCCTGACAATCCCTCCCAAAGCCAACAGATACTTCTACTTGTCTATCAGAATCCTCTACCGTCCCTTCTTGGTCCCAGATTCTACCTCTTGCCCAGGCAGAGTAAGGTAATTGTCCCAGGGAAGCTGTGCCGGGGAGTGGTTAGACAGCACAGATGAATGCTAACCTGCCTGCATTAACAGTGCTTTTCAAAAGCATGGAGCAGAGTGGATTTATGGATTGGTGGGTCTGTACATCAGCACAGGTCTGGGCTGCAGTTCAGAATTCTAAGTGGTCTTTGGGCTGCTCAAGTTCATTTTTAGGTTAGCAGTCAGATACAGAAAGTCCAGTGGGATCTCACCTTTAATTCAGGAATAATAATGGTGTTTGCGACAATTCTTTCCCATTCATTTCGGTGCTCCTTAGTGGAGAGTGTGTCATCAAAGCGAACTGGCCCTGCAACAGGGGCATATATAGCGTGTTACATTTACAACCTGTCAGTGGAAAATGAACTTGGGGTTCCTTGAACTCCTAGGATTTCCCCGTGGGAACAGGACATCCTTGTGAGTTGCAGTCAGTGTGTAATAAGCCACTTACACTTTCAGAGGTCCTAAGATCTAGGCAAGCATCCATGTTAAATGATCTCACTGGAGAGAAAATGCACGGCCAATTGAGCACTTTAATTCCCCCCCTGCCCTCCCCCACCACCTTTCAGTACTTAAGAAACTTTAATTCAGTCCCTCAATCCCATCTGAAGGGAGCTAAGACATTTCACAAATGTTCAAACATAAATACAGAGAAATGAAGTGACTTGTCCAACGTCAAACCATGAGTTGGTGGCAGCACAAAGACTAGAACTTGAGGAATCTTGGCTCCCAGTTCAGTGCTCTAGCCACGAAGACAAGACCATTGTGTCATGATTCAGACCTTCAAATTCTACTGAGAATGATCCTCAGTCATACCCTACTCCCTCTGACGGTTTCTTACTGTAGCTTAGAAGCTGGCATATAAACCATTACACCTGATCTGTTGAGGGTTATGCAACGGTTACATTCTTTGAGCAACTCAGCAGTTTCTGTAGCTGGAAATCCTTTCTGTACAGCATACCGTCAGTTATGCAATGATTCCATTCAAAACTACCAAACCAGGTTAAACCCCAGCGCCCCGGGCAGTAGGAGAGATGATCAGTCAGATCAGCTGCTTGCAGGAATAGGAAATAGGTATCACTAAAGCTCAGGATCTCCCCAATTGGCTTTGCTGCTGGCAGTCTGAAATGCTTTGCCCAAGCTGGGGCTGCGCTATCAGTGGAGGAACCACACAACTGCTACACTTAGAATGACGACACCGTCCCCCTGCTGCCTTCCACATTCCATCCGAGTACTCTTTTCCTTACACTGGTTCGGGTGCTGGTGGGGCTCCTTGAGGAGGCTGCACAGGATGAGATGAACTACATTGATGGTCTCATCGGCACTCTTTCCCAGAGTTTTTGTCAGCTGCTCCAGGTCCTTCTCAATGTGCTGCTGGAGGAAGCCTACTGGATCCTGCACTGGCGGCTTTATGATCCCTCGCAAAGACTTAAAGAACAACCAAAACAAGGCAAGGATGAGAACAAGCAGCGTAAAACCCTAGTCTGATGCACGCAAAGTTACAACCCAGCATCTTTGAGTCTTAAATACGTCTTAGAGACGACCTACCCCAGGACAGGACTATATGCAGGTATCTACACACACAAGGTTCAATCATTTATTCACTACAAACTTGGGGGAAGACAGAGCTGCCCTTAAGATACATTATAATGGAGGCTGGGGCAGAAACGTGACACCACTGTCTGGAAAATAGACTTTTGCTTTTCTGAAGGGTCCCAACAAATCACTGCAAAGTAGGATTCTTGCTTTCACCTCTCTTTGGGGAATGGACGGAACAACCCTTCTCTTTAATCCCCGTTTGTGACTGAAACGTACCAGACACACTGTGCTTGGAAGATGCACTATTTTTGAAACTGGGTTTTACCACTTGATGCCTTTGTGAATTTTATTATTTTCACTTGTACAAATTTATTTACTCCTCATAACACAAGAACTAGGGGTCACCAAATGAAATTAACAGGCAGCAGGTTTAAAACAAACAAAAGGAAGTATTTCTTCACACAACGCACAGTCAACCTGTGGAACTCTTTGCCAGAGGATGCTGTGAAGGCCAAAACTATAAAAGGGTTCAAAAAAGAACTAGATAAGTTCCTGGAGGATAGGTCCATCAATGGCTATTAGCCAGGATGGGCAGGGATTGTGTCCCTAGCCTCTGTTTGCCAGAAGCTGGGAATGGGCGACAGGGGATGGATCACTTGATGATTCCCTGTTCTGTTCATTCCCTCTGGGGCACCTGGCATTGGCCACTGTCGGTAGACAGGACACTGGGCTAGATGGACCTTTGGTCTGACCCAATATGGCCACTTTTATGTTCTTAAATGAGAGAGAGAGCGTAAAGGTATGTTCCTACGACAGCAGCTTGTCTTGCCAGCATGCACTACTAAGAGCTGCTCTGGAAGCACTGAGAGGAAGCTGGAGGCTTTTCGCAGCACTGACTGTATGAGGAATCTTTCCGAATCTCCACATGGGACGTTACTCTGTTCAGTCAATGGGCATGGTTTCCAATACCTGCGCATCTTTTGTGGCTCCCAGCAGCATTGCCAAGTGAGAGAGCAAGCGAATCACAATGAAGACAACTGGGGACATCTCCCTCTCGGATGCTATCATTGCTTCTCTGTTTCTGGGATCCCCGAGCACGTGGCCAGTTTGAGTTCTGTCTGTGAAATTCCTGTATAGAATCATGCACAGTGAGTTTTCTGTCTTGATATGAAAAAACAAGAGAGATGAGTAGAAACACAAATAGAATCTTCTCCATATCTAACTGCTATTGATACCACGCTGCAATTTAAGGCTCTTGCACTGGAAAGGTGGTGAGAAAAGGCGGATCACTACAGATGGGTTTCACACTGCGATAACCTGATTCATTTACCTTGTTAGCTGGCAGCTCCCACCCCACTCCACAGGGCATCTTCCCCTAAATGTATCTTCTATTAAGAGGTACCATGCAGCCACTGTTAGCTAAGAGTCAGGATTAGCTACTACGTGCTAGGCAGGTCAGAAACCGCTGCTGTTAGCGCTAATGATCATAAAATTAGCACGTCCGGGCTGTAAATGCCAACCTGGCTGGGCAAGGGGCGAACTCATGAATCACAGCCCCTGAAGCGTTCTAATAGACTAGATGTTCTGTGCCGGCTGGTCAGGTGTAGGATGGCAATCGAAGGTTGCCAAAGAAAATTCAGTTGATAATTCAACAGTAGTTAAGAACTGTACAGGAAAGAGTAACAGACCAGCCGAGGATGACTAAAGAGATGAAAAGCAGAAGAACACTCAACTGACAAACCCTAACTTTTAGCTGGTCACGGCAGAACTAGACCTTAACTGGCCTCTGTGATCAGGTTAACCCCTTCACTACTGGTGGAACAACCGTCTGCGCTAGTAGCAGTTTTCAAGAGAACATTGATTCAATTGAGAGACCAGGATGGGGCACATCTGTATAGTTTCTGGGGGGAATGTAAGGGTTACATAATTCAGCACTGAAAAAGTCAAAGTAGTTAAAACATACCGGACTCCCTGAAAGCCACTGACTGGAATGTGTTGTGAACCTCCGATCGGAGCATTGCAATCAACACACCGGCTCTGTTCCATGGGACGACCACACTGGCAAAGGGAGAAGAAGGGACAGATTAATGAATCCCAGACAGAGGCAAAGGAGCAGCATCTCAGACCCAGAGACATGGAGCGGATTCAGACTCTGAGGCACAGTCTTGGCTCTACTTAGTTCTAAGTCCAGGCCTCACACAGTGAGGTACCTGTCTGATGTGGGTTGTTGCTTTTACGCAGGTACAACTGTGAAAAGATGGTTCAGGGCAATTGCACTTGTAGTTCCCCTCAGTAGTACAGCGAGGGCACTTCTGGCCTCCCCAGCCATCGCATCTCTTGGGTGGAAACACGTGTCTCTTGCCCTTCTGACCAGGGTATTTCCAGGCTGCAAAGTTCTCTAACTATCCTGTGATTTTCCCAGCAAAAGACAGACTGTCTAAGCATGCCTCCTTTGCTTCTCTCCTCAGAGATAGTACACAGTGTGTGATTACCACAGTTATACAAGTTAGCATGCAGCATCTGAAGAAGTGGGTATTTTACCCACGAAAGCTTATGCCCAAATAAATCTGTTAGTCTTTAAGGTGCCACCGGACTCCTTGTTGTTTCAATTCAATAAGGTTTGTCCAGGATATTGGCATATCTGTCAAACAAGATGGTTTAAAAAAAAAAAGGGTGAGGGGAGGGGGCATTTTACAGGCCTCTGAAGAGAGAAGCAACTTCCCAACACTTGAATGCAACATGCAACTTGCTAACTGGAAAGCTCTTACTCACAGAAAGAGGCTGTATTACCACTTGGAGTACAGTAGCTGTTCCAACATTCCCCATGCAATGCTGTGATGGTTGCTCATACAGCTTGCTTGCATTTAACTTTGGGATGTAATTAAATAGCAAATAAAATATAGCATAGGCCGCTTTTAAAGAAATAACCCACCACCTGAGCCCAAACTCTTACCTCTCCAATAGTGCAGGGATGGCCATTTGGACACACTGTGAGACAAAGAAATCAACAGCATGGTACTGTGAGCAGGACAGAGGTGCATTTTTAAAACAAATAAAACCCACGCATTCCCCTCTGTGTGCACGCACAAACACACACACGCATGCACACAACCCGACAGCAAGAAATATACTTGCAGATCCAGATCTAGTGGAAAGAAGTAAAATTCTTGGAGCACAGAGGAATCGTATTAGCTGCCCACACAGAAGCCAGAGGTCATTCGGTCTCTCTGTTGACTATGTCTTATAAAGAAACTAGAGAGAAATCCCTGGGAAACTTTGCCACCGTATACTAACTGGGTTTTGTAAGCATGAAAAATACTATGAAGTTCCTCTTGGGCATCACATAAATACTCAACTCCTGCTCCATGGACACCTAGCTGAACTTTTTGGAACCGTTATTCTCAGGCAATGGCTCTTCCTACACTGCTGCCAAATCCACTCAGGGATACTTACCATACCAGTGCAGCTGCTTCATTCCCTCCCACTTCACAGCCTGAATCATCATATCTTCAGGCATTGTGGGCAGAAAAGAACTCTAAAAAATATTCCCAGGAATAAACACGTTACTACAGCAATGGCTCGGCAACGCACTTGTTTTCCAGTTAAATTAACATGAGAGAACATTAAGGCTGTGGCAGATTATCAACTGCTCATCAGTGCAAGGAAACAAGGAGAAAGTGAGAGGCAAAACAAGTGGTGAATTCTACTCAGAAGTAAGAAAACTTCATATTCGAATGGGCTGTGTTGCTGAGGAAGCAGCAGGCTCAACCCTGAGAAGGGAAGGGGGCATTACTCCATAATCCCTCCAGCCAATTGAAAAAGGAGGTTGACAGGCTACAGTGGGATTCCTGGCCAGTCTTCCCAGGCCAGGAAGGTAGGAGAAGCAGAATGGGGATGGTTTTAAGGCAGGGGTCACATTGGGTTAAAAGAAAAACAAAGGTGGTGTTACTTTTCCAAGTGCCCACAAAAATATGGTCCACCTGTGAGACACCACTCCCAGTAGATTGGGCAGGTGATGATGCTCTCTGGGTTTCTTGAGCTTGGCTTCCCTTTCGTACCCTGCTGAACACTGCTAGGCTCCTTAAATCCTTCTTGATTAGGAGGTGGGGGAAAATTGGCACTCTCCCAAGCCCACTCGCTTGTGGGGCGATAACGAGCGGTCACTCAGACTAGATTGTGCAGATCTTCCCAGCGTGACCCTCCCACTCCTTTCCTGCATGCTTTGGATGAACCGTGGAATAATTAATAATCCAAGAGCTAGCACTGGGTATCCCAGTTAGTGCTCAGGGAGATGAATGGGACCCCTCAGATCTATTGGCTCAGAGTCTGGAAACACAGGCAGAAGTCACTGTATCAGTTAGCCTTGAAAACATGACACGAGAGTATCTCAACCTCTCAGCTAGATACTTTTTTTTAAAATGAAACTCAGGTGCTGGAGCGTAAGAAGGCAGCATGAAAGAGGTGCCAGCACTGATTCAGCCAGCACTAGCATGGACTGGCTGAATCCGAGGCCTGGTTTCAAGATTCGGATATAGGATGCCACGGACAGACCAGTTTCCTTACCTGCATGGTGGCAGGCGAGAAGGCCAGGTTCCTCAGGGGTTTGAGGACTCGATTCTGCCCACACAGTAAGAGGGCTGCAGTGTGAACGACTATTTCGATCAGTGCCCCGCTGGGGCTGAAGTTTTGCGGACTCACTGCCAGTGATGGGAGACTGTTTGTCACAAGAGATGCTGCAAACTGCTTCAGGGCTGCAGAATCCAGGGCTTTGGAGCTCTGGATGAACTTGTTCATAGCATCACATTGCTGAAGGCAAACGTTACAAAAGGGAAAATAAAGTACCCGACTGCCAACCAGACGAAAAGGTCCAGCAGCTCTTTATACACAATCTAGTGAAGTGTGATAACTGACTATCTATTTACTGGAGTTGGTCCTTCAGTGTATGCAGACGAAGGATGGTTCAGTGGCTAGGCTAGGACAATGGCCTGAGATGTGAGAGATCAGGGTTTCAATTTCCTGCTCTGCCACAGACTTTGACACACCTTGGGCAAGCGACTTAGTCTCTGTCTCCATTCCCTACCTGTAACTATAGTACTTCCCTACTGAACAGGGGGTGTTAAGACTCTGACGTGCTCAGAAACTACAGTAAATAGGGTCCGATAGAGCCCTAGGTTAGATAGGGAGGAGGTTCCCCCCCCTTGGAAGACATTCAGATTTTTCTTCAGCTAATCTCTGCCAGATGCTCTCAGAACTGCATTTTGGGCAGAAGGGTAAAGGATGTTCTCTCACATCTGTGACCTAAAGCTTCTTCTCTCAGAAGGAAACAAGTCTGTTCCCTGACAGTCTACAAGTTTCCAATGGAGCAAGGTATCTCACCTTCTTTTTGGGGTGGAGGCTCGTGTTCTTGCATCCATACAGAGCAGTGAGTTCCCTGAAAATAGCCAAGAGCAGGTGCACAGCTTGTGTAGACCCAGAGCTGTTACATGCCTGAAAAACAAGAGAAACTGGTTATGCAGAGGATAAGGGGCTACATCTGGGCTACCTCAGCTGTCACTGCAATCTTCGCTCAGTAACAGACATGTACATTTCCCCTCAACCCTGACGTATGTCACTCTCCCATCATCACAGAAGGTGACAGGCAAAGGAAATGGCTATTCAAACTTGAGAAGGCATGGCATAATAAAAGCCACGGTCTTGGCCCAGCGTTCTCTGAGAAAGTCCCCCTCTGCAGAGGGAGCAGTTTATGTTTATGTGGATTTCCACCATTCCCTGTCAGAGCCTCAAAAGAACCTGCTTGCAGGGAAGTCCACTGACCTGAACACAATGTAAAAACTCACTGGGTATCTGAAACACCAGTCAAGCAGACCCTATTTCTAACCACCAGAAATATTTTCTGAACTTCCCTGGCCCAGCCAACCTGCCACTCGTCTGTTGCCCCAACTAGACAGTACCTACTTAACCCACACTGGAAGCTATTATTAACTGTTCATATTACTGTAGCATCCACAGGCTCCACTCACAACTGGCGCTCTGGAGGTGATGCACTAACAGGAAGACACAGGTCATTCCCCGAGCAGCTCACAATTAAGAAGAATGAGCAATGTATGAAGAGGTAGGGAAAAGGAGAAAATTAAACATATACAGTATCTGTCAGCATGTTTTACATGCACACCTACTTCACGACACGTGTATAGTTATTAAGTTTTGAAATTACGTAAGTATCAAAAGGCAGTGAACGGAAGCACAGCCTGCATGGAAAATCCACTTAGTCCCTCAGCCAGTTGGTTGCACGGAGCCTAAGCCTGTTATTCAAGAAGTGCTTCACAGAACATTTCTAAAAGGGGAGAGAGTGGTGGGGAGGATGATGTGACTGGTAAACAGCACTGGAGATGGGACAATCATCCAAATCTTGCATACAATGGGTGAGATGCATGTCAAGAGAACAAAGATCAGGTCCAGTTAAAAGCCATCAGAACACAGCAAGCAAAGAAAAATCTCCATCTCAGGCATGTGAGAGAGAGGGGAGGGAATGGCTAACAGCAAAGCATTAAGAGCTAAAATACTTGCCCTCTAAATCTCTCCAAAGGATCACTGTAAGTCCTACCCAAAGGGGAACATCTGTGCTGACTGGGGAGAAGAGTTACCTTCTGTGCTTCTGCAACACCCTTCATCTTGCACTCAATC
This sequence comes from Trachemys scripta elegans, assembly GCF_013100865.1. Classification (NCBI taxonomy): domain Eukaryota; kingdom Metazoa; phylum Chordata; order Testudines; family Emydidae; genus Trachemys; species Trachemys scripta. The sequence goes on from NC_048311.1 coordinate 33,285,469, forward strand.
ATTGCTTTTCCCACTGCATCACGCAGGACTCTGTAGTTCTCGCCACATACCAAGTACCGATCAATCTGACTAGGTTGGTCCCTCTGTAGCAACAAAGAACAAACAACCCACCCACACACAGTGTGAATACTGGGCAGACTTTAAGAATGTCACCTTACAAGAGGGAAACTGTTCCATAGAAGCATCCATGTTGTCTGTTGGGGGATGGGATTAATTTCTATTTTACTAAAATGCTGTGTGCAGGGAGAAGGGCTCCGACTTCCCAGCTAGCGTGAGTGTTTGGTGTCACCTCTTCCAGGCTGCTCGTCAGACAGGGAGGTTGGTTCTGCTTGGGATGTTACTGCTCTGGGAGCCAGGCTTTGACACAAGCAAAATAATGGCTTTCTGCAGGTCAGAAGAAATTCCTCTCTATGGAAGGCAGGGATACTGGAGTAGGTTACTCCCACCCCTACCTGCTCCAGCCCTGCATGACAGTACCAGAGCCACACACCATCAGACACATGAAAAAATGCAAATACAAGAAAAGCCAAGAGGAGGAAACAGCATTAGAAACATAAATTGTTAAGGAAAGGTGAGTCAGGGAGACGTTTGCTTTACCTGTTGAATGATTTCCGCTGGGAATACCCAATGAAATTGACTTTCATCCGAAAGCTTCTGAGCAAACTCCATCCCATACTGGTTAGCCAGCTTTCGGACCAGGTAAACTCGGTACCAGTCATTCCCAGCCAGCCTGCAGAACCTCATTACTTTCTGAAGGTATTGCTGCTTGTCCACTGCCTTATCCCACTCTGTAAAAAGAATAAAAGTCAAAATTTCATATCTTGGTCAGCTGTTGCTGTCAAAACTGGCCACAGCATTGGGATCCATTTCCCTGATCTGATCTACTATTCGAGATCTTAGTAGCCCCTCCTTCTCAGATGTTCTTACCCAGGAATATACAGGGATCAAAATGCCCTTATCCTGTGGCTAGAGAATTCTTGATATTGGCATTTCTATGATGGAAAGCAAATGGTTTGCAAAGCTTTAGACTAAAGGGTAACATTGTCAAAAGCAGCTAACAGAGTTAGGGGTCTGATGCCTATTGACTTTCAGTGAGACTTCGGCTCCTCAGGGACCCAATCACTTTACCCCAAAACTAGATGGCAAAACTCCAGTGGAACTAGGAAGAGACTAGAGGAACTTCAGTTATGTGACTTCATTTAAGTTTCATTAATAATTCTATCCTCAATGCGGAGATGATAAAATAAGTCTCCATTTCAAAGCCATGGTTTCTATTTAATTACTTTCCTCTGCAGGTCGCAGGGTACAGATTTGGCTATTCAATATAGGTTGGCTTCTGTGACAGGCTTGCCGATAGGAATACTTAGTTCGCAGCAAGCTGAGGTACAGACCTATCCCACACTAAGCGTCCATATGGCTCTTGTTGCCATACACTAAAAATTCCATGGTGCACTTTGATCTACCCCGCTTTGAAATGGGAGCAGATTACAGAGCACTTTTAGTGAGCAGCAGAAAGGTCTGCACAGACCCTTAGTGCAGGGTGGATTTACACACCAACTTGTCGCAAAGTGTTTGTCCAGACGCTCCTGAAAACTGCATGGGAAAGGGGCAGATACGCATCTAATGCAGCTTCTCAACCAAAGTCAGGAGTAAAAACAAAAGCTGTACAAAAAGAAGAGAAAAAGCAGGCAGGCGGATTTCCCCCCAGTGCACGTACTGGCGTGAGGCAGAGCGACGCAGAGACATGGAACACGTCGCGCAAGTCCATCAGAGGGGCTTATAGCCTGGATTTAGCCTTTGACACATTAGCATTTTCACTGAGGGCAGCAGAGCCCAACTTGCCTTTAGGTCTCTGTGTTTCCAAGAGTAGCTCTGCAGCCCTATCCAGGCACAGCCGGACCCTGGCCACCCCCTGCAGGTACTCAATCGAGGACTCCCGAAGGGTTTCCTGGTTGTTCCTCTTCAGATAGCTCTCCAGAAAGCGTCCGTCTTCCCGCAGATGGTTGATTTGGTCTTCCTGAGCGCAGGCTCCAATCCTTTCGTACATCGAATCCTGCAAAGGGAAAAATCAGCGTGGTGCCCCAAACCCAACTGCTGGAGTTTAAGCCTTTTTCGGCCTGATCTAATCATGCTCAAACCACACCCAGCGTCCTGAAGCAGAGGAAGGGGATGCGAAAGCAGGGGAGCTCATGGAATGCTGCAGCACAAGCCTTCTCTGGAGATCTGACAAAGCAGGAGCGGCTGCTGCCGCACAGAGCCATGGTTTTAACAGTCTCTCGCTCTCGCCCTTTCTAGGCGGATAAGACTCCTTCCCACATAGTCAGCGTGTGTGCTCGAGTGCAGCCAGGATTACAGAAAAAGCCCGTATTCTTGAAACATTGCTAGATGGATTCTATTGGGCCAGGACATCCCCACGCAGCACCTCTGACATGAAGGAGATGGGGCAAGCAGACCTACCTCCAAACAATTGACAAAAAGGGTGTAAAGTTCTGTCTTGTCATCTTTGTCCAGGATCTGGCACTGCTCTACCTGCACCAGGTAATCCTGCAGGTAGACTTTCACATCACTGAAGCTATGAAACAGAGAAACCTCCTCTTACCAACTACTGCAACGCTGATGGCTACTAATCGTTATTTAGAACATAAATTGCAAATTCTGTCCACATGGCAGAGAAGTTCACTTCAGGTCCAGCTGAGAGGGAAGCAGAAGTCAAGGCAGGTCATAGCTGGAGTCACATGGGACCTCTGATCCACCAAAAGGCTATCATGGTGATAAGAACCAGTGCTATGGGCAACAATGTTGTCTCATCACACCCCAGCATGGTCCTATATAACCTCTATCATCCTATGCTCTGAGAGCCAGTAGGCTCTGAATGCTGGCCAGGTAACATGGGAACTTAATTCAGCTTCCAAATGAAACGGAGAAATTCTATGCTGTGTTTCCTTTGCCATTTCCGGAGGCACTCTCACATCCTCCTTTAAATGAGACCCTCAACCATAGAAGAAACACAAATACATAGTACGCAAGGACTGACGTCTGTACAAAGAAAAGCCCTCTCACTTTCTATTCTGAATCTAGCACTGGAGAAACCAGCACATCCACCATTTGTGGGAATTCCTCCTCTGTATGTGGCTCACGCAGTGCCACACTGGAGTGGCCAAAAGTGGGTTACTATACACAGAGACACCGATAACTACACTTCTGAAGCCTCGGACGTGCTTACTTAATCAAAAGGCAGCTTTTCTGGATGGGACAGTCTCTTTATGTGACAAGTGTACAGTACAGAGTGAGTAATTTAAACACAAAACCCCTCACATTATATAGTTAGAAAATTAAAGATTTATAAAATATTCATTTGCCAGCGTTCTGAGTGTTCTTTGTGCATCAGTGTGTCAGCTTCATTCTTTAGCTTTCCTAAGAGTTCTCTCACATATAGGCGAGGAGTAGCTCCCGATTAGCTCACATATGGGTCAGGACTGGATGGATACATATTCTCAAATGTAGGGCACAAAAAGATACTGCACACTCACAAATACACCCCCACCCAACACTGGCGCTGATGCAGAAGTAAAGATTGGTTTTCACAGGACGAGGTTCAAATCTCAGAACTTGGCTAAAATTCTCCCTCGTTCTGTGAGTAGTACATAATGGAAGAGCAGGGAGAGAAGCTGGCTGAAGAGGTTAAGGATGGCATGTAACCCACGCTCACCCATCAGCTTTTTGGCTGAACTTACCTGTATTTCAAAAGCAGCTTCAGCACCACTGAGCGGATGATAGGAGTCTTATCCACCACGTCATCAAATGGGGACAGCAATTTCGTGTATACAGTGCGGGGATCTGAATACAGAGGAAAAATTGACTCATGGGCTATGGCAGGGGTTCTCACAACACATTTTTTGGTGGCCTCAGAGTGCAGCCACCACCGCTTGCTGGTGACCGCTCTGACCATTTTTCCTAAAATACTTAATTAATTTTAGGAAAAACAAACAAATATGCACACACACACACACACACACACACACACGTCCAAATCGTCATTTATTTATGTTGGGGTTGGTTTTTTTTTTTTTTTTTTTGCAGACTCAGTAATAAAAATAATTTACAGTTGTCTCTATTCTGTACTGGACCTAAACAGAACAGAAACAAATAAGGTGCTTTGCATGTTTGTCTTTTCTGTTGTTGTTTCTTTTGCTTTCTTGGTTGCTTTTTTAAGACTTGCTAGGTAGTAAGTCTGTTTCTGTGAAAAGTGATATTTGTATGTTTGTTAACAATGGGGGGGATGGATGGGGGCCAGGGGAGAGTGGGGGGGCCAGGGGAGAGTGGGGGAAGAGGGGGGTGAGCCCAGGGACGGGAGTCCTGCAGCTGCACAGTCAGGGACCAGAGCCCTGCGACCAGGGCCAGAGGACGCAGCAGGGACCAGGAGCGTTGGGGGGTGGGGGGAAGGGGGAGGAGCCCGTCACCCATTACCACACGGCAGGGGGATGGAGCATGTGGCCAAAACCTGGGGCCAGAGGTCACAGCGAGGGCCAGGGTGATGGGGGGGACGGGGGAGCCCAGGGACTGGAGCACGGCAGCCACGTGACCGGGGCTGGATTCTGTGGCCTCACGGCTGGAACCTCAAACCCTGCAGCTGGGGGACGGAGCCCGCTGCTGCACAGAGGCCCATGGTTGGAGCCCGTGGCCGGAGCCCGAAGCCCTGCAGCTGGGGACAGAGCCCGCTNCCCATGGTTGGAGCCCGTGGCCGGAGCCCGAAGCCCTGCAGCTGGGGACAGAGCCCGCTGCCGCACAGCTGGAACCTGTCGCCTGCCACCCCAGGGCTGGAGCCTGACCCCGCTGCCCCCAGAAGGGTGGGAAACTCACTAGCTGCCTGCTCCTCTGGCGTTTGTGGCTCCAGAAGAGGGCAGGGCCCAACCCCTGCTGGCGGCTCGTGAGGGGGGAGGGGGAGAGGGCACAGCTCCGGAGGCTGTGGCCACATAAAAAGCCCCCGGTGGCTGCATTTGAGAAACACTGGGCTAGCAAGAAGCAGGAGAACAGATTCAATCAGGTTGTTGGCACAGGCAGGAGGAACTGAGCTTACTTGTTGGGCCTATTCTCAAAGGCTGCCGGTGAACAAACAGCAGTTTGAGCAGCTCCTGGATCACCGCTTTCTCTGGGGGTTCGTTATCTTTGAAACACATGGTGGAAACCAGGTCTATGAAGAAGCTATTGCACATCTGACGGAACTGGGCATTCCTCTTTATTGCAACGCTGAGGAAACGGTGGGGGAAAAAAATCATTAAGGTAGCCAGACAACTGCCGAACCAGTTACATTGCATGGCACTGCTACAGAGGTCCAACTAGATGATCTAGTGATTCCTTCTGGCCTCAAACTCTATGCCTGACACTGTGAATAAAGCTCAGATGCCCATAGTCAACAGGGTGATTTTATCAGCAAAACGAGACTCTATGTCGACAACCAGTTTTAACGAGGCATTATTACAAGGCATTTCTCAGAGCTATTATCTATGAAGACTGTATCCCACTGCCATTTGTGCTCTTATTGCCAGCAACCCAGGACACTGTTACTGCTGACTTCTTGCTAAGAAGCAGAAAACAGTGACCCAAGATAGGAATAGTTTAATCACTTGATTCATGCACTTTGCTATACAGAGTATCTGAAACTTCTCAAATGGAATGAGGGAACTTCCTCGCCATACCTGTAAACACAGGGCAGAGGGGAAATACTGGAGACCAGTATAATTTATCCTACCAACTTTTCCGGTACGTAGACCTTCAGTGCTGAGGGTCAGGGTCTCCCAACACAACTAGCTAATTATCTCCTGCTGCAGGGTTAGTGGCACAGGGTTGTCATAGGAAGGATGGAATACCTGAGCTCCTGGGAGATGGTTATACTATAGTCATCTGGCAGGTTAACTTTGCAGTATGGACAGAACATCTGCCCCGGTGTCAGCCACTGTTTGATGCAACTCTGACAGAAGACATGATCACAAGGCAGGTTGACTGGATCCTTAGGGTCTTCCAGGCAGATCGGACATGGCTTCAGACCATATCTGTAATCCAACCAACACAATTAAACCCAAGCACTCAAGCTACAGGCCTAAGGAGTCTTCTACTGCGACTCAGATTAAGGATCAGAAGAGGGAACCTGGGTCACTGGTACGTCTCTCAAGGTCAGGGAAGAGAATAAGGCAGGAGTGGGCCAGCCGGGGGCTAGCCTCCCCAAGCCCACGGTTCACCTGCTGCCCATGGTCACTAGTTACATTAAGGATAAATTTGGCCCATTGTACCTTATTCCTACAACAGCAGCAAATTTCATTCATTCAATCTATGCTGAAGCTCTTAGGCTCATGAGTGAGCCGCCTCGTGCTTGCTGAAGGAAGAGGGAAGTGGGAAGTAACAAGAGGCTACACGAAAGTCAGCCTAGTGCATAATAATATGTTGAAAACACACTTGGGAAAATACATGCTCTGTAGGGACTCCTATCTCCCAAGGCTCAGCCTGGGTCAATGTTCTCCCCACCCCGAGTCCACACGCTCTGCATGCTACACTATCTGTTCCAGGCTCAATGCAAGACACTGAAATGTTTAGTGTAAACCTACACACACATACGCTTTTAGGAACATGCCCATCCCAATGACCTTACTTGCAAATAGTTGCGTTGGCTTCCTCCTTACATTGGCACAGCACTTTCATCACGGCATTGAACGTTTTATGAGTCTTGATGTCCGAGTCCCACTGCAGACACTGGAAGGGAGGGCAACAATCAGTGACTCTACTTTGCTGCTTTAGATGGAGATTTCCAGAGACAGGAGACGCCAAAGGAAGGAAAACCCCTCCAATGCAGTCAGCACTGCCCATATCGATTTGTTCACATTAGCACAGCCGTCGATCACCACCCTTTACGGTACAGGGAAAAGCAACTGGCTTGACAGTTCTTGAGAGCAGTCAGGGGCCTCGGACGTTGCAGTAGCTGTGGGAGCCGGGGACAGGGTGGCCTTTCAAGCACCACTCTTGTGTGGCTCCCCTCTGGGTGCGGTTGCAGATTTTTCTCCTTTATAGGCTTTTCCTTTGCCTGCTTCTGTGACTCAACTTTGGAAAAGGGAGGCCTGGGTGATCCCTGTCTAGCTGGGGTCTGTGGGGACGTGGATCCTTCATTCAGGGGAGGAAATAACCAGGAAGCCTCAGCAAAACAACAGGGAGCTCCGCAGTTCCTACAGGCAGCTCAGAATGAAAACTGATTTATGGAAGCAAAAGATTCTTAATATCTGAAGCAGGATTTCTGACTGGCTGCAAAGGGCAAGTCTGGCTGCAGCTCTGCATGCAGAACAGGACTAGCAGGGGCTTTTCAGAGGGCAGGTCTCACACCCAGACCACAGATTTGACAGGTTTGGTTCTGCCCCCTATAGCTACACTGTTGGATCTGTGAAACTGGCTAGAAAGGACAATGTGAGGAAATCGCCATGTTTGCAGGCAACTCATGAAGAGAAGGAGAGATGAGATGTGTTGAGAACTCATTGTTCTAAAGGATTTCCCCAGCTCTGTTTGTGACTAATGACCAGGAGCAGGTTTTGGCTAGCACTCCTTTAGCAAATTCAAATCATCTTTCAGAAAGAGAGGAGAGATCCCTACTTCAACTCCACATGCTGCTTAATGAGGGTGTTCTTACATTGCCTAGCAGCAAGATGTGTCTCTTTACCAGATCCTGCAATTCTGGCATCAGGGACTCGGTCCCAAGCAGCATGTGTTCCACAAAGAGGGACATAGAGAAGACCCGATTCCACCGAAGCCTGTCAGAGAGAAAGCAGTTACAATACTATCACAAGGGAGCCTCCTGGGCTGAAATGAATGAAATAGGGAGGAGGAAGGGAAAAGGCAACATCAGAAGATCAAGTCAGAGCAGTGTGATATGACCACTGCTTTCTTGCTGACAAACGTGGCCTCATTGTTCCCTTGTGCTCCTCTCACCCTTTCTTGCATCTCTCTATTGTCTCATTTCAGACTTAGATTGCAAGTTCCTTGGGGCAATGACTGCCTTTTTGTTGTCTCTTTATATAGCGCCTAGAACAGTGGCGTTCTTAGGCGCTACCGCCATACGAGTAAACAACCATACGTTCACTAGATTGTGGATAAGGACAACCCTATACAGGTTTGATGCCTATATCACAGGGCTAATAAGAGATCTCCACTATCTATAGGGTTTTTCCCTCACCCGCTCCTGTTTTCCTAAGACACTAGTTAATTTTAAACTGTCTGGGACCGTCCTCGGAGAGGAAGCAAGACTGGGGTGAAGCTCCAAATATCTGCCAGAGTCAGTGTACATGAGCTGTTACTTCAGCGGTGGCAGGCTACCACGCACCAGGACCCACCCAGTGATTTCATCCAGAGATTTAAAATGATCCTGGATCCCATTTGGAATGGGAGCTGCTGATTTTGTTTTTGTTTTTTTACACGGACTTGGGAAAATAGAGAAAGCCCTGTAGTGCAGAACAGACATGTTCTGGGGAAATGACAATCAATGCAGCCCAGCAGGATCGCTGGAGGGGTTAAAACAGTTTTAGTCCGAGAACGACAGTACTGTAGATACATTCAGTCCATACTAGACATCGTCCCCTTGAAGGGCAAGATACAAGGAGTCTTTCAGGACTAAGAACAGGAGTACTTGTGGCACCTTAGAGACGAACAAATTTAGGTGCCACAAGTACTCCTGTTCTTTTTGCGGATACAGACTAACACGGCTGCTACTCTGAAACCTTTCAGGACTGAGATTCTTAGTGGGTCAATGTTACTTACTTGACTTCCTGGAGCAGTTGATGGCACTGACTTCCACTATCCTTAGAACAGCTCTCCATGCAGACAAGTTCAATGGGCATATGAAGATTCTTCACCTGCTGTAGCCAAATCTGTGGCCTGGACTTCAATACTTGATCCTCCAGCATCTCAGCACAAGCCATTGCAGCAAACACATCCAGAACCTAGACAGGCACCCGCACACATAGGCGTTAATATAACTTGGCAGCTGGAAAGGTGACATCCTCTTCCCAGCTCAGTTTCACAGCTACTTGTGAGTAGTGGGCGGTGTGCTCTGATTTGTTATTGTAGGGTTACTCGTGAGTGCTGTGCACACTGGTTCACACTCCTGGAGTTCCAGGATTTATGTGCCCCTGGCTCAGGTCATCATCAGATCTCCTAGATTAACCCGGAGTGGGGTAAATTATTTATTCCTTGCCATTACTACAGGGCAGATCTGATAATGGGTTGAATATCCAGGGTATTAAAGATTCATATCTATGTTTCAGTTCCCACGGTTGCAGGTGCTTTATTGCTGCTGCACTAGAAAGACAGATCAAAGGGAACTGAAATGCTATGTAGGGGAGCTGTGCTAGTTGGAGCTCTCTTCCTCCCACGGCTAAGAACCACATCATGCCAGATAGAGACCGTACCATCTCATAAGGTGACGAAGTGCTTCCTCTCTTAGCCTGGTAGAGAAGACTATTGAGGACACTGGGGTTCACAGCCAGGATCCTGGAGAAGTTCTGCAGCCGGCTCCTAAATTGATGGTACCCAAGGTGGACCCAGGGCAGGGAAAGCATCTTCTCCTCTCCGCCTATAGATGCTGCCTTCAGTTCCTCAATGCACGATAAGAGGGCGATTTGCAGAAACTGAACATTTAAAAGAAAATAAAGAAAACAAAAGTTTTCTCTGCCCCAAAATGCCTACAAGAACATTCCTGAATTAAACAACGCTATACAGAGAAAATGATTTTAAAGTATTTTTTTACTGAGCAAATCTTTGTTGTTGAGTGGATTTGGTAAATATGCGATCATGTCAGTGTCCCCAGGAGCTCCTACCAGAGTTGACCAGGTGACTTTCTGAAAGTAATGTTCCATCCATTTGAAACAGCAGTTCCAGTGGCAAGTTGTATCTTCCTTTTACCATCCAACTGCTAGGCACCTCCACAAGAGGGACTCGGATTGAGTCCCCTGAGAAAGAGGCCAGGTGAATGCTCTAGTGTACGTTCTTCAGTATCATGTATGAAATAAGCTCTGCTCCCCCACATCTAAATTATTCTTGGTCCTTGGTTCAAACACTGACCTCTAACTCCTCAGAAGAGGACACGCCTATGGTCAGGAGGATGAAGTCTCTGACATAGCAGTGGAAGAGCATGTTCCTTTCTTCCTCGGCCAGATTTGAAATAAACTCGCCCAGTGGAGTCTTCTGGAAGATACCCACAAACTTCTCTGTATGGCCTGGAACATCAGGATGCAAAAGGAAGTTTGATATTACAAGGAAAATTAGTTGGATACAGTACCCCTCCCAAAGGGGTTTTGCAGTACAGAATTAACCAGTGGCATGGCAGTCTCAACACTACCTCCCCTCACAGCCCCAAAGACTGCCACCTGCTTTACCGAGGAGGAGTATTGGTCAGGCACTGAGATCACCTCTCTCTGCCTTTGTAAAGGGCCCAGGGATCTTTTAACATTTACCTGGACAGCACAACCGATGTGAGCAGAAACCATCCCACCATTTTTCCCCATTCCTGTGACCATCTATCTATGCTCATCACCGGAACAGCTGAGTGAGTAATTTTAGAACACCCCACCTTCCTTTAACACAGTAGTCTGCTGTCTGCCATGAATGGGACCCCATATCCTGGTAAGAGACTTGAAGGCAGGACCTGGCCCAAAGACGAGTGTACTGGGGTCCACTGACACATCAACTCCGGATATTCCCAGGTATTTCCAATATGGGGGCACAGAAAACGAGAGAGAGTGACCAGGCAAAAGCTAAAGTTAGATGCGCAGCACTCTAGTGTCTGACATGGGACGGGGCACTGAAAGCCGCCTCATGGTCATAAGAAAATAAATAGGTGCAGTGACAACCCAGAGTTTTCAGCAAAGGAATTAGCTGCAATGCTCTGCCTTACTGAGCTCAAACTGGGCTCTCACCTTCAGTGCCTGGGATGTATTGAGCCTGCAACCACAGCTCTTCCAAATAATCCTTTATCCTCCAGCTGAAGGGCATTTCATTGCCAGCATGTGCAGACACCTTCATGTCGTTCTGCACCAGAATCGTCTCTGTCTGAGAGCTGGGCGGGGGCACAAAACAGAAGACAGTGGGCAGTTAGTGCTCAGTGCTCTCACGTGGGGGACTCTGGTCAGTTTCAAGCAGGTGGCTGGGACTGAGAGTGCCAAAAGCAAGGAAATACAGAATGGTAGGATTGGACAACACAAGCTGTCCTGCCAATCACAGAAGAGTGTTGATAGGGCCCGCCGATAACACATCCTCCCAGCAAGAACTGCAACGTGGCCCTCATGCTGCAAGAGAAAATAACTTGTGTGTTAGTTCTCCATGCAAATATAGAGCCATTAACTTGATCGGCCTTCAACGCTGCTCACCCCAGGCCTCCCACTGCAGTTTTCGGCAGCTCACCTGCTGTTACCCACGTTGTAAGGGATGCTCAGAAGGTTCAAATCACTGAAGATGAACATCCATAGATTTTTCACGCAGCCCTCTGTATTCGGACTGACCAATAACTCCAGGTTGCAGTCTCGGTCTGTGATTGACACCATATGAGCCAGGAACGGAGTCACCACATTCTGGACTCGCTTCCACAGGGTGTGTCTGTGGGTGACAGAGAGACGGACGCAGACAAAGTGGAGAGTGAGCGTTGCTGATCTGCATGTTCAGAAGTCAACGTGTGGCTGTTGCGGGACGTTTCCGAGGGGAAATCTGCTCAATTACATTTGTAAACAAGGGAGAGAGACCTAATCCTGCATTTCTCCACCTGCTTCTCTGGCATGCGGTTTTCTCTCCGTTGTTATCGTTCAGTGTAACGGTGCACTTATGCTCTCCCTCCGCTGGCACCGCCCATCCAGCTGAGCATACCCAAGCCATGCTCCCTCTGAAGCAAGGCGAACACAGGACTAGAGTTACCAGCGCTGGGCTGAGACTATCATACCATTCTTAAATAGAGCCAATATTCAGAGCACATGAAGGTGCCCTCGCTGCTATCATTTCCTTGTATACAGACAGTATTTTTAAAAAGCTGCCAAGCGGTAATGTGCTCAGCTGCTGTCCATACCTGAAAGTCCCAGCCTCCTGGAGGGCGTTAAGGTTCGAAGCCTCCCGCAGCACCCAGTCTTTCAAGTTAAAGGAATTTTCTTCTTGTTTCTTCAAGAGGCTGAAGAGACGATTCTTCACTATCTTCAGGAAGGAAGCTGGAAAGAGCACAGAGCTCAGCAACCCCTTTTCCTTACCCCAGCACACATGCCAAATGCTGAAGTGACTAACAGCAAGTTTCTCCAAGTTTTCATTCACAACCCAGTCAACAAAGGAAGCTGGCCGATTTATAGCATCTCCTGAGGCTGCTGTCCAGGATCTGAGACCCCAGGCAAGGCATTGTCACCAAGGATGGAATGAAAATATAGGCAGACAAACTCCAGTGAGGTGCACATCATTCTGGAGACCATGTGCAGACACGGTTGGGTCCTGGGGATCTCTCCACTGGATCCAGCTACCTAGTCTCAGAAAAGCTCCCTATCCCAAAGAGGAAAGGGATTTACCCACCCCCTTAAACCAAGCAAAGCAGAGTTCTTCAAGTATTTCTCCACCCTAGAATTGTATAGTGGATTCATCTCTGGGCAGAATCCAGTTCCCATGAGGTGACTATCACTGAGCAGAGAGCCTCACAAGGGAATTCAGCCCACCTTACAAACCCAGGGCAAGGCCCTTGGGAACTTGTACCTTTCAAATCATCTTCTTTAGACAGAAAGCCAAGAAGAATCTCGATCCTCTTTGTACTACGGCAGGAGCCCTCACTTTGGTCCCGTAGCATTCCCACCGCACTCTGCACGCAGCTCCTCAGGAGAGTGGTGGTGTCCAGGACTTGGGTCTTTCCAGGTACAGAAGGAAAACAAACCTGGTATTACTCTACGATTGTGCATGTTTCCCCTTTTTCAATTACAACTATATTCTCATTAACGTGCCTATGTAAATATGCAACTTTTCTCCTGTCTGCCTCCTTTCCTTTCACCTTTGACTCACGTTCACAGCCTTTTCTGCACTAAGCTACATGTTTTACATGACATACTCCTCCTGTGACTGCTATAAATTGGCTCTCCACCTAACATTAACTGAAAGGTAGGACAAGATTCCCACTGGATAATCCGCTAGCTCAGAAACCAGAAGTGGAAGTGATAATATTAACTTAGGAGCTGCAACAAGACAACCTGGGAAATGCAGACTTCAGCAGGACACAGTTAGAGTCTGTCGGACATTTACGCATTCTTTCGAGTTCATGTAAAGTATGGTGAGCACAAGCCAGCACTACCAAGGTTCTTGCGCAGGTTCCCTCGTCAGGATGGACAGGAGTTCGATACTAACATGGTTTCAACTGCAAATACCAACTCCCAATGGCAAACGAATAAAGCGAAGAGTTCTGAAACGCAGGCCTCAGCTTGAAAGGCACAAACAACTCAGAGAGGCCTTTAAAACAGCTGACAAGTGAGGGACAAGGAGTAGCCAAGGTTAGTCCCTGGAATGATGTACAGAATCATTCCTTTCATGGTTATTTTCAATAATCAGCATTTCTGATGTGAGTAACAGTGGGCTAACATCAGAGTTGCAAGGGTCAGAGTTGACTTTGGGTATAAAACGTGTCATGTACCTTATCAGAGAGCGTAGAGAGGCCTATTTAGTAATTCAAAGTCAAAGGAATGGATTCCGAACTTACATCACATTCTTCTGCTTCAGATGCTGCTGTTTCAACCTCCATCTCCTCCTCTTGCTCTTCTTCATCCACTATCATAGCTACAACCACAACACACAACTTCTAATTAGAAAGAAAAGCAATCCACTGCTAGGGCAATGGGATGAAAGTTTTTATACAGGCTGGACACTAAAGCACTAGATCCTCGATAGAGTCTCAGATCACCTAAATGTCTGCTGAGTATGGTTCTCTAAGTACAGCTACAGATGCTGATCCTGCAGGCCTTCATGAAGGAAAGAGAAAAAGCAAGTGACTATGATTTCAGAGCTGGGGGGGGGGGGGGTAAGGCTCTGGCATCTGTATTCTCAGTCCTCTACTGAAAAAAGAAAGCAGGAAGAATTGGGGAAAGTATAATGTTTTCTTCCTACATATTTAGGTGAACTAAAATCTAAACATGACAGTGAGAAATGGTTTCCAATGTCAAATCATCCCAGTTGATCTTAGCCAGAGCAGTGCAGTTCTGAGTGGCAAAACTCCCATTATTCAAATCCCAGGACTCTTTCTCCCATAACCGAGTCCTGAAATGCAGCACACCCTTCTCTTCCAGTCCTAAGACAGGGTGCCAGCAGTGCCCAACAGCATGAGCGTCACATTTTTGTGACAAAAGACAACAGGGGATTTAATCTGAAACCACCAAGCTCACTTCACTGATGGCCTGCAACTGGAATGGAGATCTTCAAAAATGATGAGGTAGTGCAAGTGCATCATCTGTAGCCAACTCAACACCCTCCAAAGAAAGTATAAGTTGAGATTTTGTGTCTAGTATGCCCAGAAACATGGATTTGCTCTACCAGAAATAAATAGCTAATGCCCAGTGTACAAAAGTTACTTCGGATTTACAGTATTGAAAACTCTTATAATACTTGAGAGTTCTTATTAGAACCTCTGTGCTGAACGTGGCTGCTTTTCTTTCCTCTGCTGACTCTCTGATCGCCGCCCATTAGTACGTCTGGGATGCATGATCCTCTCATCCTGCTCCCCTAGGGTACATCACCACGCCTCTTGCAATGCCCAGTATGTGGCTTACGTTCTGGCGTGTCCACATCCTCACAGAACAGCTGGCTGACAGTGAGGTTCCTCAGGGCAGTCACATCAGAGACCATGTCCTTGGATCTGCGGAGGTCATCAATGTGCACGGACTGCCACAGCCCTGGAAACAGAGAACGAGACATTTCAGGTCTGGAACATGCTCTTCCACAGAAGCTTCTGAAGAACTTTCTGCCAGCACCTTTAAACAAACAAACAGAGGTTTGGTCCAACAGGCTAGTGGTTTATGCTCTGAACTGCCAGGGTTTGATTCTTGTATCACTGAACAGTAATCCTTCCTGTCAATTAAAGAGTTGCAGTGACTTGCTCTGGATACAGTAGTGTACGATTCTCCTCGACTGGAAGGATAAGCATGTTATGGGGGCCTGGAGGATGCAATTAAAGCAAGGAGACTCCACAGGGCACAACGGGGTTGGTGGAGGACTTGCTGGGAACAAGAGAGCCTTAGGATCTATTCATGAGATAGCCATGGGAGGAAGGGGAAGGGGCCATAGCTGGGGTCATGCTCTAGCT
The DNA here is from genome assembly GCF_013100865.1 of Trachemys scripta elegans. Taxonomy (NCBI): domain Eukaryota; kingdom Metazoa; phylum Chordata; order Testudines; family Emydidae; genus Trachemys; species Trachemys scripta. The sequence continues at coordinate 33,300,797 of NC_048311.1, forward strand.
GTGTTTCTCTCAAATGAAACTGGAAGAGCATTTATTTAGCACCGAGTACAGAAATAAGGGATCCTTCCAGAAGAGATTAAGAGGACTAGGGGCGGAGGAGGATCCAGGTGGGGGGCTGCTTGTAGCAAGCAGTGGCAGCTCTGGTAAGCCACAGGAAGCACTGTCATTGGATTTTTAAAAAAAGCAAAATGTACCGAATGGAAATCACTAGTTTTTTGATTGTGGTTCAAATGACCAAACTTGCTGAGCTCTGAAAATGCCAGTCTTACCTCCATGGAATCCCACATAAGAGGTTCCACCTTCTATCCGGGACAGTTTAGTGATAAAGTAGACAAAGACTGAGACTTCTCCCAACTCCACCTTGTTGATTTCATTAACAGCTGAGTATCTATAAGGGAAAGGAAATGTCTGAGGACAAGTTCAGTACAGTACCCTGGGGCACGTACTTCCAGGACACTTACTCCCTCCTTCCACCGCACTAGTCACAGGTAACTGGATTCTCTTCCTCCCCTCTCCTCCAGGAAGAGACAAACATGGACTGGGACTCTCAGTCCTTCAGCAGGCTGTCCTGACCCTGTCACTAATAACTTCATTTTGGTAGACATCCTCTGCTTCCCTCAGCATTTCTAAGCTTTCAAATATAAATCTGACCTCAGAGAGGGAGCACAAGTCAACCCCACTCTGTGCACCAGTTTTTGATTTGTCTTTTTTAACATTGTCCAAAGCATGGTTGGCCCTTGCAAAAGTTAGATCAAATCGACTCCAATGGTAGACTGCAGAGTGGGAGGCCCCAACAAGTGACACTCCAATAATGCTCTAAGTTAAGACTGGGGAAGACATTACAACAGTCAGCAATTATCTCACGTGTGACATACTTGGCAGAGGCAATGAGCTGGGCACTTTGAGAACCATCTTCAAAGTCCGTCTGAATAATTAGGATTTTATTTCCAGACGGAGAATCAAGGAAATTCCTGAGGGCAGAAAGAAAATGGAGGAAATGGTTCCACATGAGCTTTGGGTTCTGGCAGAGAGAACAAGATATTAAACATCCACCTGTGTAAGAATAGTGTAATTTTAAAAACAAATTCCACGGCCCCAACAACTTGGAATTAACACAACTTGTGCTCTGAGTCACCTTAGCAACCCCTCTCCTCAGCTCTGCACTGTTCCTTCCCTCCCTCTCTTTGGTCTGGTATTTATTTATTGCCCTAATGATCTGTCATCACTGAACTTAACCTCGACTGTCTGCTCTTCAGGGTAGGATAAGGCAGACAGACTCACCGAATCTCCTTCAGGAATGAGTGCTCTGTGTCGAACTGCTGAAGGGACCAGGACCGGATGGAGAGGCTCTGAACCTTACCCTGCACTTCTGCCTTCAAACGCTCAGAGTCAGTGGCTGTCAGAAGCCTGGAGAAAGTGGTGATCTTAGAGACAAGAATTGCAATGTGAGTTCTTAGCTCAGACATGAACAAGGAAAGTAGCAATTGAATGACAGCATTTGCCTGCCTATGCTCTGGAACGATGCGTACACCCTCATTTGTAAGGCGCTCTCTGTTAGAGCTCTTCCTCTGAGCGCTCTTGACCCTTGGGTCTCAACTGCATCAGGTTTACACTTAAAAAAAACCCCAACATGCTGATCTCATGAACTCTCTTAAAGGGTGCGTTTTGGTTTTGCTTTTGCTTTTTTTAAAATGTGCCCCTGAAGTCTGAGAGTTCTCCGGCTCCACATGGACTAGCTGGAGGATCAAACCTCCTAGCCAGAGACAGATACAAAAGACAAGTGTTCAGGAGGCCCTGACTTGCAGGGTCTAGAGGCAATAAACGCCTGGTCAGAAGGCCCACCATCCTTCCATCCACAGTGCTGGAAAGTGGGAGGAGTAGGGGCCCAAGATTTTTACCAGGGTGCTGCCCTGGATCCTGTACATAAACTTTGTTTGTACCCAGGGTCTGGCTAGTCAGTGTCTGAAAAATGTGAAGTCCTCTGGCAGCTGCAAGGAAGGGCAAGGGGAAAAAAAAAAAGTCATCTCCACAACACCTCCACCAGCCTTTGTTTGTTTTAAGTTGTCTTCTCCTGTGAATAACCCCACTATCTGCCTCTGCTGCTGCTCAGAACTCACAGCATAAAACTGAGGAGTGAACAATTTTGTTTTCTGAGCCCTGCACTACACATGTGGAGTTGTCGTTCCCATCCCATCCCACCGTGTGTGGCTGTAGATGTTAAGATCTACAAGTGACACCTAAACCTAGATCTCTCACATGGCACAAGCATATACTGCCACGACATGCTTTTCGGAAATAAGGTGGGTCAGGTAAAATCTTTTATTGGATCAACTTCTGTTAGCGAGAGGGACAAGCTTTGAAGAGCAGGTCCCGAGGAAGAGCTCTGTGTAGTTGGAACACCAATAGTCTAGGTCTGCCACAGCTACAACAATGCTGCATAGGAAGTGCCTTTGTCAGTTTTCCTTTTCATTTCAATTACTTTTCCTCCTGTATCATAAACCCTTGGCACACCTGGATCTGGAGCTCTTGGTAAGGGCTTTTTTTTTTTTTTTTTTTTTGGCTGGGTGATTAGAGGGGGAGATTTACAAAGGAAAATTAGGCAGCCAACTCCTATTTGTGCCCTTGAAAATCTCCTTCTAGAGAGCATCTGGGAATACCACCTCATGGATGCCAAGGCCACACAGAGATTAAAGGCTCCAGGATGAATCAGCGTGATCACTGAAATGCACCTTTCACCCCACATCACTGTATTTGCAGATCTGGGTTTTGAAACAGTGAGAAGGCTCACATCACGGACAGTTTGTGGACCTAAGGATCTCTTTTTGGAGAGAGACAGACATTTTAGGGAGACTCACCTCAGTGAAGACTGTGCGAAGTCTGGACTCTGCATGGATGTGAGCCTGCAGGAAATCCACAAGAGAGGTGTGCTGCTGCTCTTTAAAGTATTTGTTGGCCAGATGATCTACCACACAGGAGCTGAGCCGCGAACTGCCCAGGCGAACTACAGAATCTGGTGTTGCACAGTTCAGCAGCACCAGTTGGGCTTCTTGTTGCACATTTGGCATCAGTTCGTCAGGAGGGTACCTCTGCTTCAGCTTCTCTGTCACTTGCAGGACAACTGAGGCACAGGTATCAGAGTGGTAACCAATGAAGACATCAGAAGGGCTATATTCCTGCCTGCCCAGGAGATGCTTCTCTGTATCAAAGGCTATGAAGTCATTCACCCACTTCTTTAGCTCCTCCACAATGTCTCTTTGCCTTTTGTCCAGGACGGTATTGATATCCAGGTAGTGCTTCTCAAGCCTGTTGATCAGTGGGATGGGAAAGTGTTTGTACACTACCTCTTTCTCTTCAATGACAATCAAACGGAACTTTGGGTGCACTCTGCATTTCACACGATGGGTCCCCAAGCCCAAGTCAACGTACTTTTGGCCAGCAAGGTACACATAATACTGGTTGAGGGCATCATACAGGCTTTCATAGAGATTCTGCAGGTTGAGGAGGACCACCATCTGCCCTGTTTCCATGCAGATCTTCACACGGTTGATGTTCCTGCAGATCTGGGTGTACTCTTGGTCCTTGGGAAAGCTGGAGCCAAAGATAATCTCTGGCTGCTGTCTTTCGGCAAAAAAAGCCTGCTGGAGGATCTGCAGCGCTGCATAATTTTCAGTTAACACCAGCAGGTATCTGCACTCACCATCCTGACTGTCGCTGCAAATGTTCTGCCGGACCAGATCAATGGTGCTGACATCGTCAGCGTGTATTTCTCCTTCTTTTGGGATCCTAGATGTAAATATGTCCAAGGCATTGATGTCATCTTTGCCGCTGAAGTTACGGAGAACAACCTGTGCTATGTCACAAGCTGTGGGCTCTCTTTTTGAGGCCTTAGTCAAAGCTAAAATCATTTTTATGAGGCTGTAATAGTCGCGCAACCCAAAGAACTCTCTGTCTTGGGTCTTGCAAATCTTTTCGTATGCGTCTGCAAAGATGGGAAAGTAGCATTCGATTCTCTGCAGGATGATGCGCTCCGAAGAGCAGATCCCCTTTGCGCTTTCTATGAGCTCTTTGTTGCTGGGATCACCGCGCGATACAAAGATACCTCGATTCATCTTGGCGGGGTCCAGGGCCCAGTTGGAGATCCCAATAAAACCAACTTTTTTGTGAGGAAGCGGAACATCATCAATGCAACCATCTTCCAAGAGTGGGTGCAGGGTCTTCAGGGGCATTTTTGGAGAATCTTCCGCTAGCCCAATCTCATCGAGCACCACCACAGAGACATATTCCTTCAGGTTCTTTCCATCCTGGAAGCGAGCACACTGCTTGAAGGTACCGATGATTCCCTCAGGAGTGGAGTGGGGGCTGCACTGGAAAGACACCAAATGGATCTGTTTCATTTCCTTGTAAAGGTCAGAATAAGCAGCCTGCCCTTGCATGGCATCAGCAACAATGGTTTTGGCAAGGGATTTGGAACTCCCAGGCTTTCCAACAAGAAACAGAGGGATTTTAAGTTCAATGCAGATGACCATCATAAAGACATTTTCCTTCAAGGCTAAGTTCCTCGCTATGGTATTTCTCAGAGGCACGCCACTCAAGAACAGATCTTGCATTAGGCTGATTTCTTCCAGAATCCCTTTCTGGCTATCATAAGGTCTTGGAAGGTACTCACAGATAACACTTCTGTACAACTCTTTCTTTTCCAAGGACGCATGATAGCAAACACCGACTGCAAGTATTAAGGACCAGATGACTCTGTTTTTCTTTAATTTACATTTATCAGACCCCTTCTCTGCAAGATGCTGCTCCAAATTATTTAGCAGAAGCTCACTGTGGCTGTAAAACCACCTGAAAACTTCCACACAGCGCTCCACATCCCTGAGGCTGACAAAGCTGCATTCATCATTTCTTCCTCTCATGTACCTCTGAGACACAAAAAGCACGTCTGTTATTACCCCAATTTCAGCTGCAGATATTTGTATCGACTCAGTAAGTCTTTGTACGATCTGTTGTATGTATATTTTTTCAGTGATATCATTCAGTTGCCCAAAATCCCACACCAGAGGGATCATGCTTGGAGGGAGAGCATGGACACGGTACACAAGCTGTCTCAGTGGAATGGAGCCAAGTTTATCTTTGGTTTTATCTGCTTTTACACGGTAGCCTAGACCAGCTGACTCCAGTCGCTGAATCATCTTTTCAGTGTGTTTACGGTAAGGGTTGCACGCTGCAATGATCTGCAAACCCGAGCCACTGGCCAAAGGCTGCCCTTCTACTGTGTGGTCGCACAGAACTTCCTTGATGCTGCCGACAGCTTGAGTCGTGTTGGCTTCGTCAAAAAACAGGATTGTGTCAAACTGATATTGCCGCTTATTGGAGACAGCGATGTCTTCTGCTTCCCTGACCTTGGCGTATATCATGTCCACACTTGTGCCTCCATGAACTTTCACAAGTTTCATGTTCTCCGCATCAGCACCACCCCTGCGCAGCTCACACAGGAATTTTATAAGCCTCGTTTTCCCACAGCCCGTTTCCCCCATGATAATAACCGGGATGCCACATCTGAATCGCATCTCAATAGCAAAAATCTTGAGTATATTGTCTGTTGTCAGCTCATAGGTTTCGTCAGGGTCCATTGGCCACTGGATTCCCAAAACCAAGCAAAGTTTCTCTAGCTTCTCACCTCTGGGCAACAGATCAAAGTTAATATTGAAGGGAACTCTCTGAAGTATCAATCCCTTGTAGAGCTGTACAGTCATTACATCTTTCTTGATGATGTTGCCATTCATGGGATTAATGGCATCAATGCCACCATTATTATTGGTCTGCAGATGGAAGCCAATGAACGTCATGGATACACGGTCTTCGTTGAAGAAAATGTATGGGTGGGGCTCAGACTCCCACTTTTTCCGAATGCGGAAAGGAATGAGATCCTCCTCTGTGACTCCTTTCATGTCGAACACTTGCCTCCCTGGGCTTTGATCAGAAATGTTTAATGTGGGTGTTGCAAAATCCCTTGCCATTAAAATCATGAAGGTGACCACAAAATTTTTGAATCCCTGCAGAGTGTCCTGGACAAAGGCAGGGTTACAGAAAACAGACGCTTCACAGTCTCTCAACTGAACATTCAGGAACCAAGCAAAGTTTCGCAGTTCTGACCAGGTGGGATCTATCACCCCACAATGTATCAGGAACAGCTGTAGGCACTCCACTGGGGTCCCTTCAACAGAGCCTTCTTCATAGCAGAACATATCAAGGTTATCCCCACGGTCAAATCGTTTCAAGTACTGGAAAGGCCTCTGGAAGGCCTCACTGCAAAACTCCTTCTGATCCATCCCAGGTTCTGTGCAGTACTCAGATGGGCCTCTTTGCACATCCATATCCAGCACTTCCTTGGGAGACTTGCATGTTATTTTGGGGAACACATCAAGGAAATTATACTTCTGTCCATGTGAAATCTATAAGGGGGGACACACATAAATAAGCCATTGTAAGGTTTTGGCCTTAATCATCTCATGCTGTTTCTTTTACCTGTCCTCGCAGACTGTAGACACCCTTTTTTTGGCAGGACTGATTAGCTGCTGCAGGGTTACACAGCTGGGGCACTTTTTAAAAGTGTAGAGCAGAATGTGAGTGTAGCAACAATAGCAATTCTCTGTCCCTCATCTATTCCCGTTCTGCCTCCACCCCCACATTATTATCCCCATTTACTGCCTCCCTACCTTTTCAATACCACCTCACAGAGGGGGGCCATTTCTGTCATTTCCCCCTCTCCCCAACTCTACTTCTGAATTTACAAAAAGATTACAAATCAATAAAATTCCAAGTTTTGTCACAAATACAAGATACAGTTTAAAAGATCAGACTTTGCGCTTCTCTTTCCATGCAAATATTATCGTGCAGCCAGTGCCGTACAGCCAGCACGAAGTGACAATTAGCTGTGACCAAATTAAGGAAATCGTTGCAGCCTTGATTTATTGTCTGCTTGTGATGAAAAGCAGGAACATTTATAATAGCACTTTGTACTGAAGACATACAGTGTATTCCAATACCTCATATTTTAATGTATCTATATTACATCACTGCATAGAATATATAGTGTAATAAATACGAGTAACACAAAAACACACGGAGACAAGCGACAAATGTAGAGAATTTACATATACATACAAATCTTGATGGTTTCTTAGGTGCTGGAGGTACGTCAAGAATTTCAACGATATACAAATGGCACTTCTGACGTAGCCACATTTTCCCATCAGTGTCTGTCAGATACTGTAAAACTAACAGCTTGAAGAGAAACTCTGGAATTCCACTCTGGACCTAAGTGAATACCAGAGAGAGACACATTAGAACAAAGAATGCAGAGAGAGAAATTTCTAGGCTTGGCAAAATTTGATATAGATATAGATACACACACATGGATAATATCAATATTTATATTTAATCCTTTTTTTTTTTAATCAGGGGTAATTTTCACAGTTGCAGGAAACTACAGGGGGGTCAAACAATTATTTAATGATAGTTGATGTTGAGATTCAAAAAGCTAAAACTTTATAAACCATTAAAACACAAACTATCAACATCACATGTCAAAATATACAAAATAAACAACGTAAAATCAACAAATCATACTTGGTTTTACTGTTCGCTTGCTAGTCCATTGGTAACAAGCCTAATTCCAAAGTCTAAATCACTGGATTTTGACTCTAAGAAGTTCTCAAGCAGCTGTTTCCTTATTTTGCCTATCTGTAAATTCTGATTATTACTGTAGAAATATTTCTTCATCAGTTTGAGTGTGTGTACGGTGAAATAGACATTTACCCACATTTACCAATCAAAATCTAATCCTTCCAAGCCTATATTTCCCCTCATATTTAAGATTAACTGGTTTTTTGGTTAGAAATAACATCTCCTAATAAAATACCTCACTTAGAACAGACACAAAACTTTTAAAGGAATGATATCGAATACCCTTCATGATAGGTAAAGCTGTGATGAGATGATATCAAAATGGAATATCAGGGGTTTTTGCTGGTACTCACTGATGAGGTGATATCAAAATGGAATATCATGGATTTTTGCTGGTACTGCAAGTGCAGGAAGGACAGGAGAGATCTCAATACTTTGCCTTCATCCACGTGGGGTTCAATCAGCCTGATGGTTTTTAGAGGCACGCTAGTATCATGTAGTTTTGTCTTCAGTTTTTCATGTAGCCTCTTCACATACAGAGATTTTCCTGTGATGGTTTTAAAAAGGGGGACACATTAATTATAAGTGAGAACTAGAAAATAAAAATATGTAGAAAAATGGTGGACTGCCATATTGGAAAAAAGTGGACAGCTGCTTCCTAAATCCAGCCTGCCCCTTGATGATCTTACTAAGGATCTATTCTGAGAGGAAGAAAGGCCTGAATTCACTTGGAGTGGTTGTTGGTGGCTCAGGAACTGAGCTGAAGCTGTCTCCTGCCACTGAATGATGCCTTTGCCCATATTTGCTGGATTCCATTGAGGAGTCTGGTGAGAGAGATGTTGCTATTCATGATCTTTTCTTTAGGACTTAGATAAACTATTTTCTGTTACATGGGGCTGTTTTTAAAAGTCATAATCTCAGGTAAGACAGGTAGCTGGCAGACAGGCTTCCAAGTAGCTACGTCAAGTGTCCTCAAGTTTCCTCTCCTGTAGGCTTTTGGACATAAAATCCATGGCCATTGACTCAGCTGCACTCAGCTTCCATTGGGCGAGCTAAGGGAAAGGGAGCCCAGAGGGAGTTGGTTGCAGTTCTTAGCTTTTTGGCTGGTTCCATGTCAGCCCCAGTCAGATGAGAGAACGTGGAGGTTGTACTAATCCAGAGGTCGGCAACCTTCGGCATGCAGCCCGTCAGGGCAACCCGTGCCGCTTCCTGCAGCTCGCATTGAATGGGAGCGGCGAACCGCGGCCACTGGGAGCTGCGGGGGCCATGCCTGCGGACTGTCAATGTAAACAAAATGTCTCGCGGCCCGTCCGCAGATTACCCTGATGGGCCGCGTGCCAAAGGTTGCCGACCCCTGTTCTAATCTACCCCAGCTGGCTACAGCCACGAGGGGCCATCGAAGGAATGCCAGAGTGCAGCCCTTACCGCAGGTGCTGCAGGGAGCCTGGAGTCGCAGCTGGCTTTGCCAGCTCTCCACCCATTCCGTGCTTCGTAACAGCACTGAACCTGGTGCCTGCCAGCCCCTTTTGAGCAGCCGGCACCAATATGAAGGGACAGGAGTGGAGCAGGAAATCTAGGCCCAGGTCTTCCACAAGTGAAGCCATGGCTGCAACTACTGAAAGAGCTGCCCTGGGTTTCCAGTTTTTAATCTACGGATATAAATTTGTCCACTAGGCTCTGATCACTTCCTCAGAGGAATGCAGGAGTTTTCCATTCCGATCCTAATCGGTTTCTCTCGGGTAGGGCACTGCCAAGGCAGAAGTTCCGGAGGGCGTGTGGAAGTACAGGAACCCTCTGACGAGGCCTAGGTACAAGTCTGAACTGCTTATAGTACATGCAGAAAAGCAAAGCCCACTGGTGCCCTACTGGGAGAGAGGTCAGGACCCAGAAGTCACAAACATACTGGTTTTAAAGCACAAGGTCATAAAAGATTTTAGAATGACAGCGAAAGTCTGAAAGAAAGACCCAAAGAAGAGCTCAGCGTAAGCTTGTCTTGCTCACCAATGGAAATCAGCTCTCCCACCTTGGCTCAGTGACAGCCCCACACAGTCTCTCAGCTGTTGTGTTCTGGATCAGGCTCCAAAACCACACACTCATCTGGATACACACACCACATTTATTTGCCTGACTGCACGTTTTAGTTTCAGCATTTCACATCCACAGCAGACTCTGTGGCCTAGCCCAGGGCTTCTCAACCTTTTTCTTTCTGAGGTCCACTTCAACAGGCTATAAAAACTCCATGGCCCACCTGTGCCAAAACTACTGGTTTTCTGCATACAAAAGCCAGGGCTGGCATTAGAGGGTAGCAAGCAGGACAATTGCCTGGAGCGCCCCGTGAAGCTAAGCTGCTCAGGCTTCTGCTTCAGCCCTGAGTGGCAGGGCTCAGGCCCCCAGTCTTCAGCACCATGCGGTGGGGTCTTGGCTTTCTGCCCTAGTCCCCAGCGAGTCTAAGGCTAGCGCTGTCTGGCGGACCCCCTGAAACCTGCTCGCGGCCCCGCAGGGGGCCCCGGACCCCTGGTTGAGAACCACTGGCCTAGGGCACCTTACCTACTCCGGCTCTTTTGGAGGACACGATCCCAACGCACATGTTGTCGTTGAACACAGAAGCTGCTGACCCGGCTGGCTGCGTGACTCTGTAATGGCTCCTAAGGTACGTCTGGATGTCCCGTAGTGGCTCCTGGGGGATCATGTGCACTTTGTACTGGCTGAAGACGGAAGGGATGTAGCTGTGCTCTCTCTCACAGTCACACAGGATCACGAGGCGGTAGTTGTCCTGGTGGAGCTGTCTGCACAGGCTCCGGAACAGCTTCTCCAGCCTGTAACTGACATCGTAGCTTAGCTCATCTGCATACAGCATGGTGTAAATCTTCTCCCCTTTGCAGCCCGGCGTGAGGCACCGCCGCAGGAAGAGCCCCGCTTGCTCAAAGTCGGTCTCTGGGGTGCACAAGAGCACCTCAGCGTAAGTGGGCAGGGCCTGCCGTGGACTATGCATGTAGATGGCCAGTGCTGAAGCCAGCACGTCAGAGCGAGGGCAGGTGACAAGGTTGGGCCTACCAACGTGCAGGCCTCGTGGGAGAACTCGAGTGACACTTTCCTTCTCCAAATCAGCCAGACTGGCCAGACAGCTGCCAAGGGTATCAATATCCCAACAGCCCGGAAGGAACGAGCTCATGCACGCTATGTACGAGTCCCAGACCTGCTGCAGCTGTGTTGTCAGGTCTCTCTCGCGGCCCAGCAGCTCCAGCAAGTCAGAAATATTCTTCCTTGATCTGTCAGACACCACGTGCTTGGAGGCCATACGCACATCCTTTCTGGTGCAGTTGTGTTTTATGAATGAGAGCATCATTAAGGCATTCTCGCTGGGCTGTGGCATTCCAAGTTCTCTGCACAGGTAAACCAACTGCTCAGAGGTGTAGTAATTCAGGTAAAAATACTGAGATCGCTTCTCAGACATGAAACATTTCCATTTCTCTAGGAACTTCTCCATCTCCCTGCAGAGGTCCAGGAGCATCGCCATCATGTCTCCTGTTCCAGAAAGCTCTTGGACAAGTTTCAAACGGAAGTCCATGCTAATGCACACCTCGCTCGTGGGTGAGCAGTACACGTGGGCAATCCAGGATCGGAAGAGCATGTTCCCAGCTGAATAAAGGTCTATAAAGGACAGTGCAAGTCTCTGGACATTAGAAAACACCTGTGTGAGGGACAACAAAAAACAGTGAGAAACAGATTTTACAGGGACTGTTGAGGCTAAGGTGCCTCTTCCCAGCTGTGAAAGGACGCTGCTCTCTCTAATTAAAAGGGAAAGGGACAGAGTCTGGGAGCTAGTGAAAGGTGCCTGGATTGACAGTCCTGGAAACTGAAGGTCCTAATGGGGCTCACAGCTGTCCTGCTGGGATTACCTTTGGGAACCAGAAAGGAATTCAGTCTCCATGGTCCCATTCAAACCTTGACCATTCTGCTGGGACAGCCAACTAGGGGATCAGGTGTTGTGTGGACAGCTATCTGCTACAGGTTGGAATGAGACCAGCCAACTCACTCCACACAGGCTGGAGAACGGGGGATAACACCTCTGGTTCAAACACCAACCTGGTCCACGTTCAAATAGGAAAAACGGAGGAGGAGAAAGGCTTCATATCCCATTATCAATCCCTGAAGCAGTCAGTCCCACCTCTGCAATTTTTAATGTTAATTGACGGTTTAAAAACTGACGTGGTAAGGTTACGGTCTACCCCCCCAGCCCCAGGAGAGCAGGAAACACCTTGAACATGGAAAGTAGCTATTGAAACCTGACCTCAGAAAATTTCTCCACCTCCATGCCCTGGTCTCCCTTTCCTGACATCAGCATCAGTTTGTTCAGCAGCTCCCGGAGCTCCTCCAGGGAGTATTGTCGCATCTCTTCACTGTCACCATGGCTCTCCGGGAGGCTGAGGAGCAGGACAGTGTCCAGAGAAACCTGCCAGGGAATACGAATAATTAGCGCAGACACATTTTATTTTCATCTTCCCTGGTTTATACAATGCTCATCGACAGCTGTGGAGAGCTTTCCTGTCTTGCCACCTGGAACTAGGAACAGAGAGGGCAGATGAGGCCAACAATAAGCAGAGGTCAGTGCCACACCCTAAAAGAGACTGGACAAGGGGGTGAAAGAGCTACTATTACCTAGGAAACAAAGCGTCAGGTGTTAGAGATCAGCAGCTTAGGACAGTAGCAGAAAACTGTCGCCACAGGGTGGACTAGATAGGAAAAGCCTTTGGGCTCCCCACATGATCTGTCTGCAGTTTCTACTGTCACACAATAACCTTTGCTACATGATGGAATTGAACTGTTGCTGGAAATAGTTTTCTCACAAGAGGTCTCCCTGAACTGGCACCTAAAACAGTTTAAGTGGCATTGGAGACAAGACAAAACCGCTTTCAATACTGTTCCAGAAAGCCGGACTCCTTTTGCAGGATTAGTGCTCTTTGCTAGCACTGTAAAGCTAGCCTGTCAGGATAGATGGCCAGACAGGCGGATGGGGCAAAAAGGCCTTGAACACTGGGACAGTGCACTCTGCAGGCGGGTGAGCGACGTCTCACCTTCTGGCCCTCTGGCGGTGCCCTGATGACATACATTCCTTTGCTGTTGATTGTAGTTGCTAGCGATAAAGAGGACAGTTCCACGGATCCATGGCTCTCTTTCACTGTTTTTAACCATTCCAAGTGTCGAGCAGAATCACGCTACGGGGAGAAGAGGGAAGCTATAATTCAGATTACTCCCATTCATGACTTCACTTTGTCTGCCAGTTCACACAGTGATCCTGAACACTGGCATATCCAACAGAGGTCATGAGGGACAGAATTGCCAGCAAGGGAGGAGAAGGGAGTTGTTGCCAGTCATGGAATGATCCCCCAGGAACATGTAGGGTTCCAGAGCATTTAAAGGTTGACATCCAGGGATACACAATGAGCAGATTGTTAAGGGGTCTGACTACATCACACCCCAAAGAATATCAAATCTTATCAACCGCAGCTCCTATGGTAGGTAAGAGCCTGCACTGCTCTAAAGCCTCTTGTTGTACATAGGTACACAGGGATGAATGAGCATACAGCACCAGCAGCTTCGGCTCATGATCACTTTGCTACAGTTGATTAAAATTAGACACGTAACAGGTATTTAAAAGAGCTGCATCTACATCCCCATGTACTGCCCATAGGAATGCCTGTCTGCACATCGATCCCCCAGCCATATTATAAAAGCTGGAGGGTAACCAGATGAACTGAGGAATCGGTACTGCGGGATTTACCAGTTTCTTGGGCAGGTTCTCATCACTTTCCAGGGCTTTCCACAACTTCTTCAAGCACTGCATGAACGCCTCGAACCCCGACTCCCGCTTCAGCTCGTACAGCAGGGAGGAGTAGCCTAGCACAGCATCGTGGAAACAAGCCACGCGATCCACATCCATGTCATTCTCCCCCGCTGAGATGGAGGCCAGGTCCACAAACACCTTCAGCTCATTGATATCTTAGGGAAATGGACAACGGGGTTCAACGCTATTTTGTTTAATCTCATTCTGCAACAAGATGCCAGCACGCTTAAGCCATGGAGTCTAAAATCATCCCCTAGAAGCATCTCAGTGCAGACCTCTCCACTTTCTGCTGCAAGCGCTCGCTCCTGACAGCTTCACAGAGTGACCCCTACGCATTACCCACATCCTTGGTCCTTTCTTTTCTAACAGGAGTAAACTGTGGAGGAACAGCAGGGAAGGAAACAGAGCTCTCTACTTATGGGGAGGGAAAGGGTAAGTACCTGGCCTGACCGATAGAGAATTAGTGAGGCCACTCCTGTTATTGTGAAATCAGAGCCATGGTCTTTGTTCTCTCAATTAATAAGCAACCTGCACGGAGTGTATCAGCATTACAATCTCTGATAACTAGCAGTGGTATCAAACAGCAGGTGTCACACAGGGTACCAGCATTCATCAAGCAGCAAAGAGTCCTGTGGCACCTTATAGACTAAAACACGTATTGGAGCATGAGCTTTCGTGGGTGAATACCCACTTCATCGGATGCATGTAGATGAAGTGGGTATTCACTCACGAAAGCTCATGCTCCAATACGTCTGTTAGTCTATAAGTCACAGGACTCTTTGCTGCTTTTACAGATCCAGACTAACACGGCTACCCCTCTGATACTTGAGCATTCATCAAATCCATCAAATAGTATTGACATGTATTCTATCTTCTGGGGGCCACTGCACAGCACTTTTCAAACCCACATACATAAGAGATGCTCAGACCTGTCAGTATGAGATAGGTCAGTTCTACCTCAGTTTAATATGGTTACCAGATGAGTCAGGACCTCCTCAAATCCCAAGAAGATGGCATCACCCCTACATCACTTGTGCCTTTTCCTGCCCAATTCCCAAAAGCAAACAGTAGGAGGACATTTATTTTACCTTCCAGAGCCTCTTTGACCCAGCTGATGAAGTCCTTCCTGAGTGCGAGTTCCTCAAGGCACCTGCGACGGGGCTCTGTGATCCCCTGCAGGCATTCCTTAGCACGCATCAGAGCAGGGCTGATGGAGTCCAGTTTTTCTTTCTTAAAGGATTCAAAAGTGTCCGTCTGCAAAGAAAATGGTGCAAATGGATCAAAAAGAACCCACAATTTAATAATGGCCAATAGAACTTCCTCCTGGTGGGGGAAATGAAGGAGGAACCCCTCTCCCACATCTGAAACAGAAGCATCAGATCCTAATCAGCGTGTGACAGCTATGGTCTAGTGGATGGAACTCAGGGCTGGGAGTCCACAGACCTGAGTTATTCTGCCACTGAAAGACTGTGCTACTTTGAGCAAGTCATTTCACCTCTGTGCACCTCACCTGCCTGATCTGTACATGGGATAATAATGCTTAGTCACCTTTGTAAAGTGCTTTGAGATCCATGGAAAGCATTATACTATTCATTATTATTATTTTAAAGGAGACTGCACAGTGCATGGCCTCAATAAAGCTGTTCGAAGCCAAACGTTAATCCTGCCAGACAGAGAAAGACTTACAACAGGGTTCAGATTTATGTCTTCCTAAGCAGTGTCTGAACAGTGGTTGGTTTAAAGTGAAATACTCACAAAGTTCAACAACATCTGTAGGATTCTGAAGTCACCGGAGAGGTTTAAGCCCTCTTTGACCTTGGCAATCACCTTAGCAGAGTCGAAAGCTAAGTGCAATTCATGGTACTGCTGGATTTGCTGAAGCCGTTGTCCTATCCATTCTGTGTTGTCTATTGGGTCAAGCTTGCACATGATCTGAAGGTCAGTGCTGATCTGCTCATAATGGCTTGTAAAATCCTTGAATATAGTGTCTACCTCAGCAAATGTGAGCTTTCCGGATTTCAGATCATTATACAGTCTTGTATATTCACGGTAACAAGGAGAGAATAAATCATCAAGATCCAATATAGAAATAACCTGCTCTTCTGAATCCTCATCTTCCTCCACCATCATTTGGGCTGCCCGCTCCCAGCAGAGCTGGAAGATGTGACTGTCCTTGTATGTGTGCATTATCTGAGCCACCTTCTTCAACTCTGGGCTTAGGTTGTAATAGGTTTCTAGGGTGCCCTCCATGGGAAAGTTCAGCTGTCTCACATCCACAACGTTAGCCAGTTCTTCTGAGTCCAGATTTTCGTGATACTTCTGCTCAACTTCAACAATATCCACTTTAAACAAAGAAAGTCAAACATCAGTTTGCAACTTTTTACCCTATTCTCATATTCCAGCTCTCTTGACCAGACATTGAATGATTCAGTACCACAAAACATCAACCTCTTAGATCCCTAGATGTATCAATCACTTAGTAACATGAAGTATACGAACACTTCTTCTCCTGCTTTCCCTATTGCAAGTTTCTTCACTGACTTTTTTCAGCCTCCTCTCCCCAATTGTTGCTCGTCTCATTCCCCATTTTTTGTTCAATCCAGTAATTACTGAACAAAATCATCTCTGCTGGAAATCCTCAAAGATCTCACTTCAAAGTGGTCCCCACAAGAACATACCTTTTATAAATGCCTGCACCTTCCTGCACATGTCCAGAAGAGTTCCTATCCACTTTCTCTCTCTCTTTAGAGAGACTATTTCTTCCCTCCTCCACACTAGAACTTTTTCCAGATCATTCTGCTGCCGCTTTTTCTCTTGGGATGAGAGATGCTTATGCTCTGAAATGAAAATTGTCAATAATCACCAAGAAAATCCCATGCTGTGGGGCAGAAGGAGAGTACTCATCTCCTCCAAAAATGATATACTTCAGTAGGTGATGCTGCTGCTGCACATCAGTAATGAAAACATGGAGTTGGGAGCACCATATAAAACACCCTCCAGAATTATCAGAGTAGGCCTAGAGCCCACCCCCCTTTAAACACACAGACATGCACACTTACCTAATTCCCATATGCCAATAAACTGTTTCTTGTGCTTTATAATAAGCTCCAAATGTTTTACTAGGATACGTCCATTCAGGAGGTTTTCAGCAACATTTGTGAACACAGAATTAGCCACAGCCATTAACTTCTTAGCGGCATCAGTAAGTTGTTCCAGGATCTTCCCACCTGCTCCTATCAGAGAAACAAAGGATTTAAATCCTGAATCTTTCCTCCTCCTTCCTAGTTCTGGGCTTTTGGAGGTAACTATTGCTATATGGAAAAGAAACACACTTTATGTCTCTTCATTTTACCATGACCTAACTTTAAAGTCTGTATTCTTGTTGTGTTGCACCAGTACCACCATACTAGTGATATACATCGTTCGCCCTTTTTAAAGAGTAGTCACCCACAAATACCCATGATCTAAACTGAGACATCTTGATACATCCTCCACTGACAGACAGCACAGTGCAAAAATCCAATCCTCATTCCTAGCATGACATCCCCAGGGAGAAACAAGAAAGCCCCACTTGAGTACCTGAAACAACTGTCTTGTGCGTTTCTCATTTACCATAAGGTCTCACATTTTCATCTCCTCCCCAAACCCACTGTTAGAAAACCTAGACTACAGTAGATTTTCCTTTATCCACAGACCCTGTGATTCCCTCTTATAGTACAAATCCCGGACAAGATTGCACTGGGGTTAACATAGAATACTTCCTGGTTACGCATATAGGGTTTTCCTATGAAATTTAGACAGTTGATTAACTTTTGCTCTCCAACATCCAATCTAACTACATCTCTACCTCAATAGAACACTGTCCTCGGGAGCCAAAAAAAAAAAAATCTCACTGCGTTATAGGTGAAACCGCGTTATATCGAACTTGCTTTGATCCGCCAGAGCGTGCAGCCCCGCCCCCTGGAGCGCTGCTTTACCACGTTATATCCAAATTCGTGTTATATCAGGTCGCGTTATATCGGGGTAGAGGTGTATTAAGATTTATTATATCAACTCAATCTCAATCCTCCTTCCATTTTTTACTATGTACCATAGAGGAAAGAGTGGGAACATCTCTTTCACAGTCCTCCAATACAAACTTCACATAAAACTGTACCATTGAAGTTGAAAAGATGCTTGATGTCAGACCACACAAGCAGATGATGCAAAACCTCATCAAGGTCATCCGTAGGTTCCCCACTCTTGCTGCTTGGCCATGATTTCGTGATAACAGCGGACACAAGCTTGCCAAATTTGTCCAGGTTGTAGGAAGAGACCAGATCAAGCAGATTACTCTCAGACTGCTTAAGACACAAAGGGATGGGGGATGCACAAGGATGTGAGTAAACTGGATTTGTTCACCTTACACATTCCAAAGGGGCTGTGTCATTTAGTAGGGTTTCAGGGCCTAACATAGAGTTCAGCTGAATCACCTAGGTGCTGGGTGATATACTGGATATAGGGGATAAAAAGCACCTTCTTTGCTGACTTACGTTCCAAGTATGTGGCCTTTCAAGTGGCTGGCAAAGAGGCTGTGATGGCAAACAGCAGTGAAGGTGTTAAAAGTATTTCTTCCTTGGTCCCTTTGCACACACTAACCCCTTACATTCCTGATTCCGTCTCAACATTTTGCTTTTCTAAACCAATTGTTCAAACATCAATTCAATGTATAATTTTGTTTAGGTCTCAACCAACCCCACTGACAGCTAGCAGGTCATACGTTCAGGAGGTTTGCAGGTGTATCTGTATCTGAGATTTCCACTATATTACCTGGCATGCAGCATTAACTGCTTCTATGGCACAGTTTTCAAAAGATTTGCCAATGGAATGGTCTAGTGTTTCAAATTTGTCGTGGTGATGGCAGTAGGCTGCAATTTGTCGAACTGGTCGTTCCTGTTGGGAAAAAAAAAAACAGAAAATTTCTCACATTGATTGCATGTTTTAAGAATGTGTGCTCTGAAAACATGAAGAGGGAGGGGAATATTTTGAGGCAATAATAATAAATAAATAAAAAAAAACAAAAAAACCCCCACAAGATGAAAAGGTCCATTTTCTATTATTTATTTGCTCTGCTCCCAATAGGAGTAACCTCAGCCACCAGCACTGCACTATTTCCTTTTGGCTAGATGTGACATGTAGCGGAGAGGTGTGGCATGAAGGAAGAGAGATAAAGAAGTATTTGGCCATTTTCACTATATACTGATATTAATTATTAAATCTGTTTCCATCCCTCCAAAGCAGGTTTCTGGGTAAGTATCAGTTCCACATAAAACTCAACAGCTTTAAGTGTTTAGGAGCTTGGGAGAAAAATGCCCCTGTTTTTTTCAGTGAAGCATCCACAAGATTCACAGGCTGAGAACACCAGTGCTGCACTGTGTAAAATTTAAAAATAAACTTTTTAATTAAACTTGACATTTCTGAAGACTGGCAGGAAGGAGCCTCTTGGTGGAAAAGTAGCATTCAGGACCCCAACAGCACAGGAACAAACAAAAGATTATAATCAAGTTTCAGTTTTGTGGGAAGGTTGGCTGACAAGAAAGAACAGCTTTTGATGTTCAGTAGTCACACAAAATGCTGGCTGTAAATTCTCTGGAATTTTAAAATTAATATTAAACCCAGGAACCAGCTCACCCTAACCCACAGAGTCACGCAAGTTGGTCAATAGGTGGGATGGAAATGTCCTTTATAATTAACACTTATTTTTAAACTACTAACCGAAATATTTCTAACCATGAGCTCTCAGAACATCATGACCAGTAAAAGAAAACTGCAGCCATTACTTCCTGCCTAGCGCAGTGATTTTACCTATTTAGATTGTCAATTTTTCAGAGCAGGGACTGTCTCTTCCTCCTGGTATGTCTCTTTACAGTGCCTAGCACAACAGGGCTCCTACGTGCTACCATTATAAAAATAAAATAATAATAATGGTAGATACAAAAATATTTTACACCTCATTTTGACAGAACCAAATAAAATATTTAACTTGTCCAAATTTTCCAGTTTCCTTTGAACCACTAGCTACTAGCTACTGCTAGAGATGGGACAGCAGAAATATATAAGAGATCAGGACTACACCATAGCAAAAGTTTATGCCCAGTTTCATAGACCCTTTAGAAATGTTGTTTATAATGGAAGTGGTTATAGCCATACGAACAAGCCAATGCAAAGAGCAGGATGTTTTAAGTCCATTTAGGTTCTAGTAGCAATATGCAAGAGTTGGTTCAGTAGGTTCTAGCCATTATCCCTTGAGCTTTAGAAACACGCATGTGTAATGAATGAAATCTCCAGTTTCTTGGTACCTGTTTAATTCTCCCTTCCATGTCTGAAAGTAAAGTTTTCTTCCACTCCTCAGTGAAGCGTTCTTCAGGAAAGCTTATCCTCACAAACTGGTTCCATACCTAAAAAATAAAAATAAGCACAGAGCGCAATTAAAACTAAAAGCAATCCGGGAAAGAAATCAGAGTGATTAGAAAAGATCACTCATCTGCTATACCAGCAATGTCCAATCTATGGCCCTCCAAGGCAACTCTTAAGAAAATTTATATTTGATTATGAATGGAGTCTATGCTCCCGCAACTGCATCCTACCATTTTTAAACGTAAGGCTCTGAGTCAGTCTTATCACAACACGGACAAGGTAGGGGGCCCTACATCTCCTGAAGCTGCAGGAACAGCTCTGGTGGGAGCCAGGCGTGCTCTGAACAGCTGCTGTCCCTTCTCTGTTGTAGCTGAAGCTGACTATTGTCAAGGGCAAAGAATCAGGGAGCTGTAACTTGTTGCTCTGTTGTTTGTTCAGCTGAAAGGCTGTGGGATGCCCAAGGAGAGCAAGACAGGAGCTTGAATGGTTTTGCAGGAGGCTAGAGAGCACCCAGCGTGGCTGCCCTCTCCCACAGAGCCACTCAGGACAGCCCAGGAGAGGGGAAGAAGAGAAACTGAAAAGCAGCACACAGTTACAACTTCCCAATTCTCTGCCCCAGCTCAGGTTAGAGCAGCGTGGGGAGCTGCTTTAATTTGTGCCAGCTGACAAGTGTTCTCTAGACACCATAAGCCACCTGAGGATAGCCAGAGCACAACACCGTCTAGCTATTCCCTCTCCCTGCCTCAGACACACCTCTTCTGCGGAGAGGCAGGAAGCAGATCACACTGGCTCTGTGACCAGAGAATTCCCCCATGCCAGAGGAATTCCCATCTGGGCTAACTGTGAGTAGCTTTTGCTTCCTGGAGCAGCACAGAGTGTACCAAGGCAGAGAAACTGGCCAATGTACTGATTGGTGCCCCTTGACATTTCTGAAAGCATACCTTCAGCCCTCAGGCTGAAAAGTTCGGATGCCACTGCTCTATACCCTCTCAATGATGCAACAGTCGCACCCACCAAGAAGTTGATGTAACTAACCAACGTAATCCAATATGTCATCTAGGGAGGGATGTACCAAAGTGCTACATTCAAGAACACAAACCATAAGTTCATCAGGAAAACGGAATGTCACAACTGAATCGGTACGTCCTCGCAGTAAATACTGCTTTAACACCTCCCGAAACCAGCTTCTGGTGGCCGCCAGAGCTCTTTGGAACACTTCTATCACTGGAGTCTTCTGCGTGGTTTCGTCTCTTGAACCCTGTTACACAGAAAAGAAAAAACAACTGTTCTAAGCAGCAGAGCAACATACCACTGATTTAAACATAATGCATTATAGGTCTAAAATAGAACACTTTAAAGCACCACCCCAACAACAAAACCCTGTTGCTTGTGGGGTACAAGAGAGAAGAGGATTGGAAGATCCACGTTTGAGAGTGCTCACTGGTCTCCTTCCTTGGTCTGATGGAACTTAGGCAACAGCATGGGATGGGGAGAAAAAGTGAGAAGAAAAATCACACTACGAGATTACCTCTGCAGTGTCCCTAACTAGACTGGGAGAATGAAACCAAGGCTCATAAAGCAACATCTATATAGTGAAGTGATACGGATCACAAGGCAGTTTAGAAAGTGATATTTTAGAGGAAAAAAGCTACAGAAGTATAAAACTAGACCTTAAGTACAGTAGTTTATACTTTAAAAACAAATTATGCAAATAGATGTCAGAAGAATAGTTTTTTAAAAAACATATATTTCTAAAATACTATTTTAAAAAGGTCAGAAGAATCAAAGTAATTACATGATTTTGTGTCATTCTGGAAAGTAGTTTTATTACAGGTTTGTTTTTTTTAAGTAGAGACAACTTACATCAATCAAAATGAGCTTTAGAAAACAATACAAAAATACAGCCACCGTCCCACATCTATTCTAAACAACAAATACTATTATTTATCTAGCACTCACATCCAAAGGTTCTAATCTGGCAATCCTTGAAATGATCTCAGCATTAGTAGCAGGTAACTTGTAATATTTTAAATCTTTTGTTTTCTGGCAAATCATCTGATGAAGTTTTAGGCAGATATGCAAGCAGGATTTCCAAGCGTTCACTTGCAGCTTCCTAATTAAGGAGAATAAAGAAATGAAACAAATTTCTCAGTGTAGTATTTCTGAAGCACAAGGGCATTTCAAATCCTTTCAGGTTATGAAAAGAGAAGGAGAATTAAAAAAAACAACCCCCCAAAATCAAAAGAACCAGGGGGTTTTATGGGCAACTTCTTTACCTATGAAGTTCTATGGGACGCAGTTGGCTCCCTCACCCTGCTCAATATCTACATGAAGCCAAAAGAAAAATCATGCAAAGCTCTGCCTGAAGTGCCGGCAATATATGACGGATCCTCAGCTCTCCATTCCATTATATAAAACACAAACAGCACTAACTCCCAGTTCTCCAGAGACATCATCACCTGGATACAGAATATTTGGGTGAAGCTGAGGTAAATGCTATGAACAACTCACCACCTCCATAATATTTGCCTTCCATCAAGGACTTCTGCCTTCCATTCATCAAGATGGTCCACATTTTAGAGGCCCTTCTGGACTCCTCATTGCTACCAAATTCCCCAAAAGCTATGACAGGTAAGTTACACTCTTACCTAAAGTTAGGACTGGCTGCTGTCTTCAGGCTACCAGACTCTGACTCGACCCACTCGAATTCACACATTGGTGACTTTAAGGATTGATTATTGCAACACTTTATACCTTGGAAAGAAGCTGCTGACCCTGAAAAGCTCCAACCGATTCCGAATGCAGCAGTTGCCTGTCCAGCAACACATAACACTGAAAGCCCATCACCCTCGTGCTCCACTGTCTGCACTATCTCCCCACTCAATATGGGGTCAAATTCAAGGTTTTTCATCCTAATAATTCAAGCCCTCCACAAGGACCTGCGTTGTTCCGCACAATCATGACCGCCCGTGACAGCTTCAGTCATCTAGAACAATTAAACTGACAACCACAAGGGCAAGACTCACAATCCACTTTCTGAGTAACTGACCCACAGCCGGGGAACTTGTGTCCAGCAGAGAGATTAGTACAACCACAAATCTCAACATCTTCCTAATTTCTTCAAATTAACTTTCTAAAAACAAAAAACAAACAAAAACCCAGCCTTCTCCAATCAACAAGGGGAGGGAAACAGAGGATCCTTGGAAATATTTGTAACTAGTAAGGCATTCCCATTACTTGGCAATAAATGTAATGCAAATACCCACAGTTAGGTAAGAGAGCTAAACTGTTCCAGATAGAACCTCACACCGCAGGGGAGGCATAGTTCAGTGTCAAAGACAAAAGGGGAATTAGGCGTTAAGAAGAACTTACTGAAGCCTTTCATTTACCTGTGCTGGTTATGATCCAGGACATGCAACAGCGTTTCTAAAAGTTTCTCTACCATCTGGGAAAGCAAGACACAAAAATTAAACCACAGAACTAGCAATTGTCCTAAAATTCGCCCAGACAACTGTAAATGCAGAAAATATAGAGAAAAAGATATAGATTTAAGGGCTTAATTTTATCCAAGTTATCAGGCACAATACATAACATTAAAAATCCTGGTAGGATTTTCAGAAGTCACTAGTGCCTAATTTCAGAAACCTTGAAGGGGCCTGGTTTTCAGAACCTTCTAAGCATCCACCTTCTGCAAACCAGGTCCCTTTAGATTTTTCATGTTCAGCATACAAAAACTAAGCCACCCAAGATTAACCATCACTTCTGAAAATGTTGGCCCCTGACTTTTGAATTACACACATATGGTAAATCCAATAGGAGGAAGAAGTAGATTCAGTAGTTTTCATTAACCTTTTCAAATGTGTGACAATAAACTTAATCTTTTCCTCTGAATAACATAGCAGGGGCAGGAATGCACCTGAGGCAGTATGGCCTAGAGGTTAGAGCACTGGACTGGGACTGCAGAGACCTGAGTTCTATTGCTGGTTCTGCCCCTGGCCTGCTGGCTGACCTTGGACAAGTCACTTCATAGAATAGAATCATAGAAATGTAGGGCTGGGAGGGATCTCAAGAAGTCATCGAGTCCAGCCCCCTACACTGTGGCAGGACCAAGAATACCTAGACCATCCCTGACAGGGATCTGTCCAACTTGGTTTTAAAAGCTTCCAATGATGGGGACTCCACAACCTCCCTTGGGAGCCTATTCCAACGCTCAATTGCCCTTATAGTTAGCAAGTTTTTCCTAATATCTAACCCAAATCTCCCTTGCTGCAGATTAAGCCCAAAACTACTTGTCTTACCTTCAGTGGCCATGGAGAACAATTGAGCACTGTCCTCTTTATAAACAGCCCTTAATATATTGGAAGACCATTATCAGGTTGTTCCTCAATCTTCTTTTCTCAAGGCTAAACACTCTCAGTTTTTTCAACTTTCCTCAAAAGTCAGGTTTTCTAAAGCTTTTATCATTTCCCCCCCCGCTCCGTGCCTCAGTTTCCCCACCTGCAAAGTATTCTGAGCTCTACTAATGAAAAGTTGTATATCAGTACTATCCCTAAACTTCTGTAACAATCGTTTTAAAAAATCCTGCCAATTAATACTCACAAATTGCAGCCATATTCTCAGTCATTTTGCAACTCCATAGAAGGTCCAGATTATTACTATTTCTGCGAAGGCTAAATATATTTGCATGAACACTGCATCCTTTACATCTGTAAACGTAAGTTTTCTACACTATCTTATCCCACTGTTCTGTTTTATATGAATACAGATGTATTGTAATCAGTACTGACATGGAATAAAAATAAACAAACACACACCAAAAGGTGGATGTCAAATGCAAAAATTACCAAACTTGCAGTGAGCAACATGTAACCATTTGAACTACAGGTCAACATTTTTCAGACAGATTCAGAATAATATATCAAAAATTGATTTGTTCCACACTCTAGCTAGATTCTCAGAACCCAATTCAAATCATAAGGCCTGGAGGGGAAATTCAATACTCTAAGAAAATAATCTTCTCCATGTCCCAGTCCATATAATCCAGAAATGACTCCCAATAAAGAAGTTGGGGCAAATTTTCAAAGATATTTAGGTGCCAAAAGTTGAAAATAGCTGCCTAGTGAGATTTTCAAAAGCTCCTAAGCAGGTTAGGCACCCAACTCTCACTGATACCATTGACTTTACCATTACTTGGTTAAAATAATCAGAAGACAAACCTCCCAACTGCGCCATGTAATGCTGGTGTTCTGCAACCTGTGATAAATTCCTAGAAGACAGTCCAACAGCTCAACAGATAAATCAGTCAAAAATTCTGCCAAGTCCCCCAGAGGCAGCAAACTGATCCACGACCTGACCAGTGTTCTGTCTACTTCCATCAAGTGTTTCTTCCCTTTCATCAGCTGCAGCAGGGCCCTGAACAGAAAAAAAAAGGGGGGGGGGGAAGGGTGGCTGTGAATTATACAGAAGACTGGGACAGCACATGGAAAACTAACAAAAAGAGACATCTCCTTTGGATTCTGGTGCCTTCTGCATTCAAACCTGATGTCAGGGAGAATTAAAAGGACATTCTATTCATACACACACGCTCTCCAAAAACAGGTACTTTTATATTTGGGCCAGATTCTGTGCTTGGACCCTGGGAAGCTGCTCTAACTTATGGCAGCCTTACTGAATGCTTATGGGCTGCTCCATAGCCCAGAACTGCTGGAGCACAGAACGCTCCAGCCATTCCCTACTCCCACTCTTGGAACACCCCTCTGCTGGGAGCTGAAAAAGGACGCCAGCCCTGGGCTGCATACATCAGACCCATACTGCTCCCGCACCAAGAAATTCCCTTGGGGACCCTTCTGACTCCTTTACGGCGCTAGAGCAATATAAAGGGCCCGAAGGAGGGAGGGGGAGACAGAATCTGGCTACTAGTGGTTTACATAAAAGACATTTTAAACAGCATTTAACTTTTCACACTAGCAGGGAAAGTCTGCTTAGAGCCAGGCTTGACCACTCTGGCACCCAATTTAACAGGGATAGTGCCATGTTTCATCCCCTTGGCAGGATGGAGTGCAGCTCCTCCTGCCCTTCCTTGGAGATCTCACAGCAGCAGCTCCCTCATTACACTATTATGCACTGTAATGCTTTTGCTAGCAGCACTGAAAAGAAAAAAAACACAGAAAACACACAATTCCAGCGTGCACTGCAGTTACATTCAACATCTTACACGTGTCAAAATGTCAAAAGGACTCATGGCACAGTTTTCTTTCTTTTAAGCTTCTTTATTTAATTAGAACTCATCAAAAAGTATCTGAAATTGTTAAGAATGTACATTTGTGATGCTTGAGTTAAGCACTCTGAGAAATTAAGATTTCTATCTAATGGGTTATGCTTTGGTCACGTGAGATTTAAAGCAACCTTGACAGAAGAACCAAAGAAAACAAAAATCAGGATTTCTCCACACGTGCACTATTACATATCACAGTCACCAAGCTTACAACATTCAGTTCAATGCATGCACGCAATGCAGACACTCTGCCTTCTTCAATATTCCCCATATGGTAAGGTGCACTCATGGACTTTCAGCCTAAAACATTAATAAGAATAAAAGATGTATTCGTATAACCCAAACCACTGGTGGTGATATAGTAAAGCGTTTAGCTAACTGAGCTAAGCAGCCAACAGTTTTAAGCAATGGGGACGTCATCAGTTATAAAGTACTTCAAAAACTAAGTAACTCTGGAAAACTCACTTCTTATAAGACTCCTCCTGTTTCTTCCTGAACTCAATGAATGGAAGACCTTCCAGTCCTGCCCAGATCTCTTCAGATTCAAGGTGACTATCCACCATCATGCCTTCATCAAGGTCAAAGGAAGCAGTGAAAAAGTGCAGAACAGGGAGGACACACACCCACTGGTCAACTTCCTCATCAATGCATCTCTGGCACAAGTGGCTCAAGTACTGTTTCATGCTAGAACGGATAAGAGATCATCCATGTTAGGAATGGTTAGTAAGTATGTTTGTCACACAGTTTTGGGCACAAAAGTAAAAATATCAGAGGCACTGCCGGAGCAAGTACATATTTACAAATGACATTTTATTACATCAGCTTGCAACCACCTTCTCAGAAGGGACGTACAAGTGAAGGACTGGAAAGAGGCTGTAACCTTGTCTTCACTTCACAAAATCTGCTAATAGGACTATAGTTGTGGAAACTGATGCCTCCTGTCCCGATATTATAATTGAAAAACAGAGGCAAGATTTTACTACACATGTCCATGATCACTATAACTATTTAAAACATCTCATGCAGTAAGTGCCAGCTTGAAGGCACTGGGACAGCATGCTCCTTAGAGGGAAATGTCTGAAGACAGTGGTTGAGTATACCATTCTGCAGAAAGCAGTTAAGAAGAAATAAATGAGTCTTTCGACTAACCATCAAAGGACTTTCACAGACAACAAATGCTGAGAAATGGGAAGAGGGAGAAAACAGCTCCGGAGACCTAATCGGATGGTAAAGACTAAACTTCCAAACTATCTTCAGGCCATCTGTAAAATGATTTTAGTCTGTGCCAAATTTCTTCCATTCTGCAACCAAACTCTGGGTGGATTTGGGAGTTGGGCATGCCATTGTGGTTATCAATGCAGATAGCCACTCTATCTCAGATCCTCCCTCTCCAACCTCCTCATGCCCCCAAAGCACATTCCACACACAAAAAAGCCCCATGCTGATTGAGCAGATTTATAAAAACTCTGAGGGAATTAGCAAGCCTATTTTTGTTTTTATTGAAAATACCTCAGCATGACTGTTCTGCATACCTTGCTGACTGATACACACTTCAGTCCCATCCAATCCAGATAAGAAAAGTGCAAGAGGAAAATACAGGCTGCCTCTGGTTAAGAGTATTTTCATAAATTTAGTCATTCCACACATCCACTAAATGCCATACCCTCACCTTACACACCCCGAAACCGATAAAATACCTACCATGAAACCACTGAAAACACTGCCTTGTTATGATTCATTTCATGGAGTAGGACTTCTGGTGGCTTCTGCTCCAAACACAGGAGGCTGCATACCCGACTCAGGTCCTCTTTGTATGTTGGAAGTGCATAGCGTTCACCCAATATAACACTGATCAGCCCCAGTCCCAACCGGCTCTTCACTGACACGTCCTTGGGTGGAGCGTTAGCACTGTTGTGATCAAGAAATGGCAGAGCTACTTTTCTCAAGTAGTTCACCAGTAACTCCCTCACCTAAAACAAAGAGGGGGGGGGGAAAAAGGCACATAATCCAACTGCATTGATCAACTTATTTATTTTTTTTTTTTTTTTTTTTTTTATATTAAAGGGGTCATTTCTATCTCTTTTCCACTATTCCTCACACAGCTTTCGGAACGATCCAATGGTATCAATGACGATTGGCTTATTGCAGGGCAAAAGTCTATTTATTGCTGCTTATGATGCTAGAAAGGAATGTTTGGATTTTCATCATGCCTGACCGTTGTAGATGGATGACGAAGTGACACTGGTTAGATAAAGCCATCTTCCACACCACTAGAACTGAATCTTCCCGAGTCTGTTGCTCCTAACGGCACCACTCAAAGTTTCTATGTCTAAGAACAGAAGAACGGCCATACTGGGTCAGACCAATGGCCCCTCTAGCCCCGTATCCTGTCTTTCAACGTAGCCGGTGCCAGATGCATCAGAAGGAGTGAACAGAACAGGGCAATTATTGAGTGATCCATCCCGTTTTCCAGTCCACGTTTCTGGCAGCCAGTGGGGAGCCTCTGGGCAGCAGCTCAGCTGGGAGTGGGGAGCTAGGGGCAACTGGGCTCTAACATGGAGCATGGAGCTGTGAAATAGACAGATCAGCTGTTGGCTGTCTTGTCAACACAGACACCGCATCACCCTAACTACACCAACATAAGCCCTACACCTCTCATGGAGGTGGAGTTAGTCAGTGCAATAGGGCACTTACATCGGCAAGACAAGGCTGTAGTGTGTACATGGACATAATCAGGTTGATGTAAGCTGCCTTATGTCAACCTAACTGTGTAATATAGATCAGGCCTTAGTAACTTTTGCTAGTGCTCTTCAAATTCTTTTTTGGCCTGCTTAATTATATTTTTACACTTGACTTGCCAGAGTTTATGCTCCTTTCTATTTTCCTCAGTAAGATTTGACTTCTAATTTTTAAAGGATGCCTTTTTGTCTCTAAGCTCCTCTTGCACTTTGTTGCTTAGCCATGGTGGCATTTTTTTGGTCCTCTTACTGTTTTTTTCAATTTGGGGGCATGCATATGGTTTGAGCTTCTATTATGGAATTTTAAAAAAAATTCCATGCAGCTTGCAGGCATTTCACTCTTGTAACTGTTCCTTTTAATTTCCATTTAATTAACTTCCTCCTTTTTGTGTAGCTCCCATTTCTAATGTTAAATGCTACTGTGGTGGGTTTCTTTGGTGTTCCCCCCACAAGGATGTTAAATGTAATTACATTGTGCTCGCTATTACAAGCGGTTTAGTTATAGTCAGATCTTGGACCAAACCCTGTGTACCACTTAGGACTAAATCAAGAATTGCCTCTCCCCTTGAGGGTTCCATAACTAGTTGCTCTAAGAATCAGTCATTAATGGCGTCTAGAAATTTTAGGGAACATAGTCTCAGTCAATATGGAGATATTATAATAAACCCATTATTATTGGGTTTTCTGTTTTTGTAGCCCCTCTAATCTCCCTGAACATTTCACAGTCATTGTCTCCATCCTGGTCAAGTGGTCGCTCGTATATTCCTGTTGCTCTACTCCAGGGGTCGGCAACCTTTCAGAAGTGGTGTGCCAAGTTCACTGTAATTTAAGGTTTCGCTGCCAGTAATACATTAACGTTTTTAGAAGGTCTCTCTTTAGGTCTATATTATATAAATAAACTATTGTTGTATTTAAAGTAAATAAGGTTTTTAAAATATTTAAGAAGCTTCATTTAAAATAAAATTAAAATGCAGATCTTACCAATTTAGTGTGATCCTTGCCTGGGATCGTTGTCTGGGATTCCAGCCACCAGCCCCGCTCAGCCTGCTGCTGGTCTGGGGTTCCATTCACTCAGCTGGCAGTGGGCTGAGCGGGACCAGTCTGGGGTTCCGTCCGCCAGCTCCTGCCAGCCGGGATCCCAGCTGCCGGACCTCCTCAACCCGCTACCAGCCTGGGGTTCTGCTCACCCAGGCTGGCAGGAGGTTGAGTGGGGCCGGCGGCTGGGACCCCGACTGGCAAGGGGCCGGCACCCCAGACTGGCAGCGGACTGAGCCATTCAGCCCCCCGCCAACCCCACTCGAGCGGGCCAGTGACCCGCTCAACCCACTGCTGGATGAGTGAATGGAACCCCAGTCCGGCAGCGGGCTGAGTGCGGCCAGCGGCTGGGACCCCAGTCCGGCAACGGGCTGAGTGCGGCCAGCCCACCGCCACTCTGTGGTTCCGGCTGCCGGCTTCTGCCAGCCGGGGTCTCAGCCACCAGCCTGCTTAGCCCGCTGCCAGCCTGGGGTTCCCAGGTACTCAGTGGGGCCAGCGGCCAGGACCCCGGCTGGCAACAGGGCAGCAGCCGGAACCCCAAAGCGGCGGTGGGCTGAGTGGCTCAGCCCACCGCCGCATGCCATCAAAAATCGGCTCACATACCATAGGTTGCCAACCCCTGCTCTACTCTTATTATTCAACCACGGAATTTCTATCCATAGAGAATCTATGGAACAGTTTGATTCATTTAAGATTTTTACTATCTTTGACTTTATGCTCTCTTTCACATATAGTGCAACACCCCCACCCGCCCAACCTACTCTATTATTCCTATATCCTTTGTATCCTGGTATTACCGTGTCCCATTGATTGTCATCATTCCACCAAGTTTCTGTGATGCCTGTTATATCAATATCCTCATTTAATACCAAGCCCTCAAGTCTGACTTGAAATATTGCTTCACTGGGCATGGAAAACCCCTTCAAGCCTTGGTCTGCCTTTAGGATAAGTGCACATTTTAATTTTTAAAAATGCATCCTAGGCAGCATGTTCAGCTAGAGGAATTGTTATCTACCAACCCTCTCTCCGACAAAAAAAATGGAAGAGCCTTGCTAAGCTCTAAAGGAAGCCACCCACGTCCAGCCCTTTCATTAGGGGGAAAGAATAAAAAGGGAATATAGACTTGACCCAAAGTCCATTGAAATAAATGATTCTTTCCATTTACTCAAATGGCTTTTGGATTAGGCCTCAGATGGGGAAGGGATTCCAAAGACAGGTGAATGGTGGAAGAAAAAAGTAAGAAGTCATTTTAAAACCACCACTTTCCTAACTCACCAGAAAAAGAAAGTTAAGTACTTGGTTAGAGCCTGGACTCCCCCGTCCCCTCCCCGCCACCCCCTTCCTTGTCTGGAAGATCTGTGGAGGGAGAGCTCTAAACCCTAAAGATATGGCGAAGTATTCTATGAAGACTCCTGATGGCAGATTATGGAGTCCAGAAGGAATCCAGTCTAATCTAGCTCAGTCAGATGTGAGAATTTGGGATACAATATCCTTATAACCCAGAGTGGGTCAGGCTTGGACTAGAAATAAGCACAGAGAAAAACCTACTGTGCCAAAGAGAGAGATGGTAGCAAAGACTTTAAAAAAATTGTTTACCAATATTTTTACTCAGGAAATAGTCAGGACATGTCTATATGCAATACTGGCACCTCTCTGAAGCCAATATCTTGTGCTCCAGGATCTCAAAATTTAATTAAAAAAAAGGATCTAGCTGTTATGGTTGCAAAGATGACCACACAAACGTGAGCTAAGCGTAATTGACACAGAGATGTCCAAGTCTACAAAGAGCCTGGAACAAGAGCGCTGAGATAGGAGTCGTACATTTATCTCAGTGGGGTGTTAACTCAGGTGTGCAGTGATAATAATTTAAATATCAACACTGTTAAAGCCATCCCAGCAAGTACCACACCCCATGCTCTGGCTCCCTTTGGTGAGCAAGTATTGGTGCACTAAACCTCATACTGTAACTAAGGCCAAAAGTTCAGGGAGTAGGACTTCATGCAACAGGAAATAGTAAGTGTCACATACGGAAACAACTCACTCCATCACACAACAGAAAATTATCCATTACTTCCCTCAGAGGAGGCAAAACAGACTAAGGATCTCAACAGTAAAGTTAAAATTGCATATTTAATAACTGAATTTCAACCTCTTCCTCAATACACCGTCAAATGTAATTAGAATACCTGCTTTTCTCCAAACTCTAGCAGTGTCCATTGCTTCGGCTCTCTCTCATACACCATTGGCGTCTTAGTCACCATGTAAAACTGCTGCAACTGGCTGAGAAAGTTCTTCATGTTGATGTCGGTCCATGTGGTGAGGATGCTGAAGATGGTCTCTAGCATAATTTTTGCTGCTATCTGCTTTCCTCTCTCAACATTTTTCTTCCGATCATCCCATCCAACCCAACTCATAATGCGGTTCACCAAACCATCATGGGGTTTAGTGCATACTATATCATCATACTGGTGCCAATCTAATAATTAAAAAAAATATATTTATTTATTTTTTTAAACACATTTAACTTATCAGACAAGAAGCAGGTGTTTCCATTTCCCTGCTGCCTCACATACCTGGGAGCAGACCAGCATGGGACAGGTAGTGCACGGGACACTGGAGTGGGATAAAGGAGACCTGAGTTCTGTTCCCAGCTTGGCCACAGGTCACTTCCCCTCTCTGTGTGTGTTTCCCTTCCCACCCTTTCTTTGATGTCTCCATTTAGATTCTAAGCTCTTCCAGGAACCAAGTCTGTCACATCTGGAGTGACAACTTTTTATTGGAATGTTGGCACTTCAAAGGCAGCAGCAGAGACCAGCAATTACATTTCAATAAATATGACATACGTACAGATATACATGTGCTGTTAAATGTGTGAATCAGATAAATCATTTACGTTAGATAATTTCATCCAAGTCTGTCCTTCCATATTTCTACACAATACCCCAAGCTTTCTCACATGGGTTTTTTGCCTGGGTGTCACTGATAAGGCTGATTAACATCAGCATTGTCTGGCAAATAAGAGATATCTAAACATGCATAATTATGATGAAGACTAAACAGTCACACACTGTGGAAATCACCTTACCTCCCGAGCTGAGACAATTAGATGGTATGTATAAAAAGCGATTCACAATCACTTCTTCCGGGCAAGGTTTGTAAATTAATTCATATTCTCCATTTTTGCCACGTGAAATAAAATATTTGTAGGGAAATGGTTTATTCATGTTGTCCTTGGAAATAGTCACACAACCCTCAATGAGGTGTCCATGCTCTCCCAGGTCCCTGTTCAATACAAAACAGCTTAACAGTGGCAGCAAGCGCGGACAATAGGCAAGTCAGACATCGGTTGCTCTAGTACTTGCTTCCTCCCCAACTGCCAATTTTTAAAAAGAGGGGAAAGACTTAAAATGATTTCCCTCTTCATTATACATTTGATATTTTGCCCCAATACCCAACTAAGCAGCTGAGGAGGGCACAACTCTGAAGTCAGCTAACGAGCACATGCACACTACCCAGCAACAGAAATTAAATGCGACACCTAGACAGCTCAGATTTGCTCCCTTTTCCCAAATGGGGCCCTCAGTATCATCAGAGCACAGTGCAGTTTTATGCGTACCACTCAACCATCCAGAGGGCTATTATTATTTATTTTAGGTATATAAACATATTCACTCGCCTAGCAAATACTTCTGGAGTGACCCATAACCAGCATATTTCTTTTACATTCTATGGTGCTGCTGGTTTCTCTCCCCCTCCTCGACTGTGGCTCCCACACATACAGACAAGCTCTCTGGGGCAGGGACTATGTTTTTGTTCTGTGTGTGCACAATACCTAGCACACTGGGGTTCTGGTCCCTGACTTAGGAGCTACGGTCACACAAACAAACAAACAAACATCACTGTGAAGTAGTTAGGGTTCCCTCTCTCTCTTTCTCACACATACCCCTACCTTACAAATTTACAAAGAACTGAAAAGATAAAGCACTTAACATGAGTTCTTCAACACACAAGCACACACCTTATCATTACCACAACTACCATATACCACAACCTTAACTTTGCCCCTTTCACCCCTCACCCCTACATTATTTTTCTCTAACACTAGTAGTCATAGATGTGGTGGGGGGGGACTAGGTGGTTGTGTTAGAGAGGGTAGTTTGATAAACGCTTGTGTGCAGGAGGATGGTTAAAGATGGTGATAGAAGGCTGGCAACTCTATGGGAAACCAAACAAAAACTACCTAGAAAATTCAAAGGACCTAATTAACTAACTGAAATTCCAAACTGACTGGCCACCTACTTTTTAGGGAAAACCCAATATTTTATTGCTCATTTTAAAAGGCAACCTTAACTATAGAATCACTAGCAGGTGCCACCATAATAATGATATATACATGGTTTTGGTCTCACAGTGCTCAAAGGCCCCACTTCCATGAAAATAAAACAATCATACAGCAGGTTCAAAGGGGGGGGAGAAACATACTTTCCAAAGTACTAAATGAAATATTAGCCTAGGTCCACATTTTAAGAGACGAGGCCCTGATATTATCCTGCATGAATGTAGCCAAGCCTTATTTCAGATAACAGATCACAGGCCCTATCTAGACTAAGAAAAAAGATGTTTTTTGTAAGTCGAGTTAGCAAATGTGATTCGGCTAATGTAACTTGAAACATCCCCATCAAGCGTAGACACAGTTTAACACCAACTATCATGATTGTGAAGATGTTAAACGGTTTCTACACTAAGTCTGAAGGGGTGTCACATTAGCTAATTTGACTTTTAAAAGTACTTTTTTTCCTAGTCCAAACAGGGCTGCAGAAGAAAAATTACAACAGCCAGGTAGAGACAAAATACTACACCTATGTCTGTTGCTTTCTTGTTATTGTGACGCAGGTAGTTAAAATAAGAGGCCTGAATTAAAATTAAGCGGTGTTGGAACTTACAGAAAAGTACTTACTTTGTGCAGGTCAACTCACAGATGTTATCCTTCCAATCCACATATCCTGAAATGCCACGTGCCTTGATGAACACTTTATGCTGATCAGGATCTAGCTTAAAGTCTTTAGATAATATTGCATGGAAATACACTGTAACACCCTCTCCAAGATTCACCTGACTGTAATGACAGAGAAAATAAAGTTAAAATACTATTTACATATTTTGTGTAATTTAACAAAATGAATGCATGAGAGCCAACAGCTGTTTGTTTGCTTACTTATTTGTAGCCAACTCCATGAGTTGCATTAATATCAGTTTCAGTGCAAACTCCTCCACATCTGACCAGATATGAAGGTCAATACATGGTATTCTCCTAGCAAAGCGAGCATTACCTCAAATTACTCACAGTGATTATATACCCACATTTTGGATGCAAAATATTGCTCCCATGAAATACAGCAAGACCACTTTTGATGAAGCAGCACCCTCAAAAAAAAAAAAAAAAACCTCATACCTCCGGTTAGGGTTCCCTCCCCACTCTGAACTCTGGGGTACAGAAGTAGGGACCCGCATGAAAGACCCCCTAAGCTTATTTCTACCAGCTTAGGTTAAAACTTTCTCAAGGCACAAATCCTTTCCTTGTCCTTGGATGGTATTGCTGCCACCACCAAGTGATTTAGACAAAGATTCAGGAAAAGGGCCACTTGGAGTCCCTGTTTCCCCAAAATATTCCCCCACGCCTCTTCACCCCCTTTTCTGGGGAGGCTTGAGAATAATATCCTCACCAATTGGTACAATGTGAGCACAGACCAAACCCCTGGGTTTTTAGGACACTGAAAATCAATCAGGTTCTTAAAAGAAGAATTTTATTTAAAAAAAAAAAAAAAAAAAAAAAAAAAAAAAGTAAAAGTATCACATCTGCAAAATCAGGATGGAAGGTAACTTTACAGGGTAATAAAAAGATTTAAAATATAGAGGATTCCCCTCTAGGCTTAGCTTCAAAGTTACAAGAAACAAGAATAAAACTCTCTCTTAGCATAAGGAAAATTCACAAGCTAAAACAAAAGGTAATCTAACGCATTCCTTGCCTTTACTTACAATTTTTGTAATCTTAGATGCTTGTTTCAGGTAGGTTTTTAGGAGATGTTTTTCCTGCCTGGTCCCTCTCTCGTCCAGAGAGAGAACAAACAAAGAGAGCACAAACAACCCCCTCCCCGCCCCTGATTTGAAAGTATCTTCCTTCCTTATTGATCCTTTTGGTCAGGTGCCAACCAGGTTATTTGAGCTTCTTAACCCCTTATAGATAAAGGAGGGATTTCATGCTACCCTTAGCTATATGTTTATGACACCTCCTATATCCCTACGTAGCTCTGCATCATTCTTGACGCTGACATATCTCTCTTTCCCTCATCTCCTGCTCTCTGCAATCTGCCAACCACCAAACCACAACAATGTTGCTGTTTGCCACAGCTTTGACTGCCTGTAAGGAAACAGTCACTAGTGCCTTCATCCACTCTCACCGACAATTGCAATCCCTTCTGCTTGGACACCTCAAGTCCCAGCTGTCCAGATTCTTGCATGTGAAGAATAATGCTACTGCCCACTCCTTTTCATGTACTAAGAAATCTGATCACAGAACATCACTCCTCAAGCAACTTAACGGGCTCCCTATTGGTTTCATTGAAAAATCCACTTGAAAAACTGCCCTGCTTATTTTCAACTCTTTTCACGGACCCACTTCCTGCCTACCTCACAAATCTTGTCTCTCTCTAATCACTTTCCTGCTAACTCTGCTCATCTAGCAACTGCCTCCTCCCTGTAATCTCACCACTGCTGGCGAGAGAACCCTGCCTCTGTAGCTCCTCTCATCTGGAGCAACCTTCTCGTATCTTCCCACCTCACGGAATCTAAAGGCTGGTCTACAACAGAAAATTAGACTGACCCAGCTACGTCACTCTGAGCAAGGTAGTTAAGCTGATCTAAGTCCCCATGTAGACAGTGCTAGTTTGACAAAAGAATTCTTCTGTCGACCTAGCTACCACCTCTCATGGAGGAGGATCACCTACAGCAATAGGAGAACCCCTCCCCTCGGCGTAACTCCATTGAAGTGCAAAAGCAGAGAACCCTCCACAAAAAAAAATCAGCCACTTGGCTTGCAAAGTTGTGAATAATTCAAACACTAGGAAGCTTTTATTTTCTATTTCATATTTTCTATGCTGAAAAGGAAGAGTACCCATCTACAATTACCCAATAGCAGCTACTGGCTGGTCCTCATTACTTTCAACAGCACTTTAAAAGAAAAAAAAAAAAAAAAAAGAGGGCATACTCTACCTTGGCTTAATTTTATTTGCATTGGCGTCCTGATTTTTCTGCTGCTTCTTGTCCTTCTTATTGCCTGAAACAGCTGATGCATAATCTTTTTTAGGAGCTTCAATTGCCTTTGTTTGATTTGTCTTCTTTTCCATTTCTTTGGGTGTCCCCTTTCTTGGGGTTCCTTTGGCTTCCGCTTCCATGTTCTGTGACACAAACGCAAAGAATGAATCAAAAGCAGCGAACCTCAAAGACACGACTTTAATAGAAACCAACCGGATTTGTTCCAGGTAGCATGCGATATCTAAAGTACGATGTTGCATGTCAAACAACCCAATTCAAAACTGATTCAGTTGGGTCTGCATTTAGTGTTCTGCACCAGCGCTAGGTTCACTTCCAAAGACTGGTCATTTCATCACTCCCCAGGGCCAGAGGAAACGAGGGTGAATCTTCTGACCAATCTAACAGCCAGAGCTGCAAGAGTGCTCTGATCAGGTTTTACATGGAATCTAATGCCAATGTTGGCTGGCAAAAGTCACCATGTCGTAGGTTCCTGGAGGAAGGGGTATAAAGGAAGAGAAAATATCTGCAATTCAACCAGTCCATTCTGGGACTGAACCCCACATTCAGAGGAGGTGTCAAGCCGGCATAATGAAGCAACATAGACAATGTATATGCATTTCTGTAGTGTGTGGACTGTTCTGAGCACTGCTGTGAGATTTGGGAATGGAGGGGGGTGAGGGGGACTGGACCATGAGATAAAGTTCAATACAATGCGTTTTTCACGTTCTATGGGGAAAAACTGACAGGGATTCTGAGCCAATTAACAGCTGTACCCGCTACATTAACAACAGAGAGAAAACTGACAAGAGCAATGCTGAAGATTACACTCATTTCACTGAATAAAGTTCTGCTCAGAGATAAAGCTGAACTCAATGGGGGGCTTTGGAGATGGGAGGAGAAGACTTAACCCCAAGATGGTTTAGTAAATCACCCAGCAACGGAGAGGCACTTGAACTACTGTAGTATAGTTATTCTTGCACTAAGGGCAACTCTTCCACCTCTGGAACTAACCAAAGGTGAACAGAGAAGTTCACAGATGTAAGATATACCTGTGCAAACAGACTGGCAAGATACTGCAAAGCACCCCCTACTTCCTCCCTACCTCCTCAGGTTGTTCGACTGGAGTGGCAGCAATGAACAGGCTTCATTTTACTGCAGTAACCATTTCAAAGTTCAAAAGAAGGAAACTTATTCCAACATAATCACATGGTTATTTGGCAGTTTACCTTTGAAACTGGAGCACTTGCTTGCTGCTTACTCTCTTGTTCGACTTTTCTGCTCTGTGTTGTTGCAGCTTCAGAAAAGGAGACTTTCTTCTTCTGACTTTGATGGTCTGCATCAGAATTTGAATCCTTACTCGCAGGTGCTTCCATATTGGAGCAAAGCCCTAAGGACACACTCTCTCCCTCTTCTTTGGAAGCCAGTGCATCTCTGTCTCCCCCTGATGTCTGGGTATCTAATCTATTTCCTGAAGGCTGGTCAACTTCAGCAGGGCCCCTTTCACTTTCCTTCTTGTCAGAGCCCTTATTTTCTCTGGCCATTTGTCCATCACTTGGCGAACTTTCATCTTCCATCTTCTCCTCTGTGGCTCTGGAGCCTGCAGGCTGAGCAAGCTCATCCTTGGTGCCATTCTGCACTGACTGGTGCCTGGTGTCACTGCTGCTGGGATTGTCTTCCACAATCATCTCTGGACTTTGACCTTCATTTCCCAAGGGGCATAACGAACAGTCACTTTTAATCTGACTTTCGTTGTTACAGGGAGAGGACTCAGCCTCTGCGTTGGCTACTTCATTCTCTTGGATTTGGCTTTCTTGTGTTGGATTTTTTGCACCAGCCAATTCTGAGCTCAAAGAAGAGTCCAGACTACAAGGTGCTGAACTTACAGAGGTCAAAGAGTCCTGCATCCCAGAGCCGGAAGGATTCTTCTTACTCTTATTCCTCTTTCTCTTTTTCTGTGTAGGGAAGTAAAAACACACACACATCCTCACTTACTCAGAATGGGGAAATCCTGTATTCACTGCTTCCCTTAACATAGCGGGGATGTCCTCAATCCCCGTGGCCCTTGTAGGTGGAGACAGAATAACTAGTCCATCTCTGTCATACTCCAACCCCAGCCCCCAAAACATCCTTGCTTATCCCATCACTTTCTGATTTTAAAGACAAAGGAAAACAGGGAGGGGGGGAATAAAATCCTACCTTAGCTCAGAGAGAAGGAAAATGCTTGTGTGAGCTACTTAAAATTAAGAGAGTCCTAACCAACTTCTAAACTAGGTAACTGCATTTGACCTAAGCACTGCTACCTGACTCTTCCTTACTTCATGTCCTACACTCTTGCAGGTATAGAACCGCTGTTTTATATATATCCCAGCTCAGAGGCTGCTGCATTTCATGAATGAGGAAGGGAGTCCTGTATCTATGGTTGGTAAAGGTCTTTGCGGGAAACCTTCAGAATGAAAAGTTCTGTATAAAATGTAGAATATTATGATGCTCTGAAAAGGACACTGTCTAAGCCTTCCTGCCAGCTTCTCACTTGCTCCATGATTACAGCTGGTTGTATTTATGGAGTATTTCACTCCTTGGGGAAGGTGAAATCGAGGGTCCTGGCAATGTAAGTAGGGGGCTGTGTGTAAGCAGGAAAGGCGCTTTTTTTTTCCCCCTTCTTATTGATAAAGAAACCAAATCGGATACAAAAATTCTTAGAAGAGTTTTAAATGCTGCTACGGCAAAGTAGCAGCATCACTCTCACAAGTATCAAACTAAAGAATTTTACACATTCTGTTCAATGCCCCCGACTGAGAACACGACATAAAAGGGTCAGTTTCACAAGACACAATAACGGTTCTGGTGAGACGAACGTGCTTGGAGTATTGGAGCAATGGAAGGGACACACTAGCTGAAAATGAGAGAATGCGATCTGTGGATTTCCCTGAAGCCAGGCTCTTCCTGGCTGAGAATCCTCTTATGACCTCTTCCAAAACTAATTGGCTTGCTTCCCCACTCACCTGCCAGTCAAAATTATCAAACCCAGGCCGGATTCACCATATTTGCTGGTTTTAAACTCAGGCAGGCGGGGAAAAAAAACAAAGGTCTTCCCACCTCATGCTTCTGATTGTCACTCCAATGAGCATACAGCTGGATTGCAGGTAACCAAGCACAAACAATAGCGGGAGAGCAATGGTGAATGTGGACAGACATGGACAGCTACTACAAAGCACCCTGTTAAGCTGGAGGAGGGAAAGACAGAGCTATGTGATGAAAGGAGAGAAACGACAAATCCATCCGCCTCATTTGCCAGCACAGAGATTGTGAACAGAGACTGGTTCCAGATTCAGAACTACGTATACACCGGAATTACAGAGACACTGGCTCTGCCCAGTGCGTCAGGCAGGGCCCATTCAGGAAACTGCTGACAGCAGTTATTAAGTTTAATCACTTCAGGCTGGCATCCAACTGTGGACCCAGAACAGACACCTGTGCTAGTAATTGGGGCTTCAGGCCAATGCGCTTGCTTAGGCCGCTCCGGGTAGAGGAACTACTCATGAGAACTACCTGCTGTGGGCTTGTAGGAGATGGGCTGCTATCCTCAAATTGGATTGGTTTCTCCTTTCTCCTCTTTCTGGAAAGGGGATTAGCATCATCCAACTCACTCCAGACTACACCGCTTGCAGCTTTTGCTGTCTGTTGAAAAATGGCTTCACTTTCAGAGAGATCAGGAAGTGAGGTATAATTGCTAA
Source organism: Trachemys scripta elegans (assembly GCF_013100865.1). Classification (NCBI taxonomy): domain Eukaryota; kingdom Metazoa; phylum Chordata; order Testudines; family Emydidae; genus Trachemys; species Trachemys scripta. The sequence continues at coordinate 33,341,816 of NC_048311.1, forward strand.
TCAATATTTGTCTGTCAGGGTAGGCTGAGTAGTACTTTATACTGCAGTGTTTATTTGTAGCTTGCATTTTTAGTTTATGGCATGGGCAATTTTTTAATAAAATTATTTCTCTACTTGAAACAAGTCCGATTTTCCTCCTGCTGCTCCTTATGAACATTATCCGGCGAGTGCATGAGACTTGGGGGCGGGGAGAAAGCATACCCTCTCCAACTACCACTTCGCTCATCAACATGCGACACTGGAGAAGGAGAGACTGTGCAAGGAATCTGGCACCGCAGTCCCTACAGGAACCAAAGTGATAATGGAAATACGTGTATGCAGTGTTGTTGTAGACATGTCGCTCCCACGGATTTATGGCTTATTATGGTAAAACAATCTGTATCCCACTAACACCCCTTTTTATCCTAGGACTACAGGGATGTTAACAGAGATGGTGTCCATAGCCTGCCTCTGTTTGCCAGAAGCTGGGAATGGGAGACAGGGGATGGATCACTTGGTGATTACCTGTTCTGTTCATTCCCTCTGGGGCACCTGGCACTGGCCACTGTCTGAAGATGGGATACTGGGCTAGATGGACCTTTGGTCTGACCCAGTATGGCCGTTCTTTTGCCAAATGGGTCCGACGGTTCAGGTTCCTCAGTGCCCAAGACTGATGGTGAATAATAGAGCTGAAGGGTCAAATGCTGAGTAGCTAAGTTAACAATCGACAACTGAAAGACTCAAAGATAAAGGAAAAGGCTAAAACTCAAAAGAAGAGGAAGAAGTAACAGAATAATAATTCCACACGGTGGTTTGCCCTTTATAGGGCCTAAGCACTATCATGAATACTCATGCTAATGCCCAACCTTCCAGGCCCAAATCTAACTTTCTCACCCACGTAATATGGGGGTGCACTTATTCTATAGCCTAACATATCTATACATATTAATCCAATTAGCTCATTCTCAGACCTGTCACTTCTTGCCTGAACTGGTTTATGGTTGTCACTTCCACGTTCCTGCAGTGTTCCCTGTGGTCACTGTTTACCACTGAGTTCCAACTCCTACTTTTCAGTAGACACGTCTAAGGGCTTGTCTACATTACGGGCAGTGATCGATCCAGCAGGGATCGATTTATCGCGTCTAGTCTAGAGTTGACGGGAGAGCATCAGCCATTGACTTACTGCAGTGAAGACACCGCAGTAAGTGGATCTAAGTACATCGACTTCAGCTACGTTATTCATGTAGCTGAAGATGCGTAACTTAGATACACACACACACACACACACAGAGTGTAGACCAGGCCTACTTCACCATACTTATGCTAACTTGCTGAAACTAATCATACAAGATACAGACCTCTAGGCTCCTTGCGTTACAGCCAAACATAACAGAGTAAACCAAACAAAATACAATCAAATAAATGAGCAAACCAGTAGCTAATAGGCAGGATATAATAAGGCAAACCAGCAGGCTAGCCCTATGGGCTACACTCCACATTGGATTAATTTCACCCTGCAAGTGTATTGCTCTCTGACCATCACAGAAAGCCCAGGTTTTAAGTGGGCAGTTCACAAGTCTCAGTGAAATTTGTTTAGCTGTTATCATATTCACTTATCTACATACAAAAATCACAGTGCTGGAAGTTACAGATTTAAAAACAACAACAAAACCCAAAAACCCAAACATACACTGACCACACCACAATAAAATCAGGGAACGTACTATGCCAGTGGGAAAAATGCATAACTGTAGGTATTTCTGCCAAAATTATATTACAAAATAAGTTCCCTGTTCATCCCTCCACATGTATTCTGGTGTATGACATTTCACACAATGGTTTATTGTCTACTGTTGTGTAAGTATTGTTTGTTGTATAATAATTTTGGGCCAATGTTTACCACATGAATCCCATTCAAAGAACTAATTAAAATATTAATTAGAATCTAGAAAAATTCTGATTATGATAGTAGCTGTAAAGTTTCTATGTTCATGAGAGATTTTGTTAACGCACAAAACTGGAAACAGCAGAGGCACGTTGGGTTTTTTTAAAATGTCTTGGGGATCTCAATTAGAATATTCTGGAACTTAATAAAGCTGTCAGTGTTATGAAGTCACCATTAAAGAAAGAGGCAGCTTGGAACAATTTTTTTAAGTCCTCTGCTATAAGTTGTAATAAAAGAGGATTTGAAATCCAAGTAACTGAGAATCTGTTTTCCCAAGCATTTAAAGTTTTCAGCAATATGAGAATCGGACATTAAAGGACTTGTCCACACGAGAACGGTTTTGCTATGCAGTACCAACATACCATCCTAGTCCAGATGCAATTTATAGTAGCAAAAGAGTGCTATTGCTGGTATAGCTTCTTACACTAGTTCCCCGAAGAAAGTAAGCTATACCGTCAAAAGCATTTTTGGCCAGCATAACCATGTCTACCCTAGGGCTTTTGTTGGTACACACACGTCAGAAAGGTCATATCCCTAAGCAACATTATTATACTGCCAAAGGTTTCTAGTGCAGACCCAGCCTAACGTAGCAGCATTGGCTGACAAATCCCCTAACAAGCAGATATTGACTTGGGACAGACAGATTTTAAATCCTGAAGCTTTCCTGTATCATTTATTGATTCTATTATTGCTGGAAACATATTGTTAGGGGAAGCTGTATAATTTAGTATCTCAGCGACATACACGGAGACACCATTTGCTACCAAATTTATTATATTAAAATATGTATCCGATTTCCTTTAAAAAAAATGCAATTAGTGGTTCCAGACCAAGAGCAAAAAGCATTAGTAATAGGTGCCTCATTCTGCAAACGAGAGAGAAAGCAGAGGAGTTATTTGCTTGAATCATGCTTCTTGGCACACGGTGTCCTTACCCACTCCAATACTGCAGGGAAATGGGAAGATTCCTCAAGGTCTCCGCACAGTACACAGTCTGAACCAGCGCATTCCGACATACTCACTTTCTTCTTCGAGACACCGCTTTGAGTCCCCAAGCTCTGTGACAGCAGCTCTCCTGGCTTTCCCTGTGTTTCTTTGGTCAGTGGTTGTCCATCAGCAGCTGGCACTGAGAAGGCGCCCTCTACCTTCAGTTCTCTCCCACTCTCCATTTCCCCCTCAGGGACTGGAGCTGGCTTTACATCTCCACTTCCTACAACTGAAAAAAAGTTCTCTATTAATTTTACAGTGAGGAAACAAGGAGACGACAAAATGTAATTCTCAGCCGGAGTGGGGGAAGGAAGAAGGGAAATCACAAATGTTGATTAAATGCATTCATTGACTGAGACATGAACACTGCTTCCACACCCCTTTCTGAAGAGAACACTGGAAATAACCTCAGAAGGGAGGAAAGGAGCAATTCTCAGCCCTAAACCAAGGTTATAATAATTATAATTAATGGAGATATCCCATCTCCTAGAACTGGAAGGGACCTTGAAAGGTCATCAAGTCCAGCCCCCTGCCTTCACTACAAGGACCAAGTACTGATTTTGCCCCAGATCCCTAAGTGGCCCCCTCAAGGATTGAACTCTCAACCCTGGGTTTAGCAGGCCAACGCTCAAACCACTGAGCTATCCCTCCCTGGACAAGGTTAAGAGAGAAGGGCCAGTGAAAATGACTAAACTGGAAGCCCCACTCTGAGACCACTTGCATCACGTGACCAAAACTGCACAAGCCGTTGAACTTATACTGCAAAAAAGGAGATTAGAGAGGGCTGGTCCTGAAAGTATATTTCAGCCCCGAGGCTGAAATCTCAAAGCATTCCTTCCTCTGTTCAGTGCAGAAATATGCCCTCCTCCTCTGTCAAAAGCATCAGAGTTACAGGGCTGGCTGCACCTTAAAGCATTGTTCCTTAATGACTCTTAAGTGTTGGCTGAGAGGTGGCTCCTGTTCTTCTTTTTATCTTTCTCCAGCCATTCTTCTCCTTCCTGCCTACATATCAGAGAGGCCCCTGCTGAGTTAAAGGAATACATTCATACAGCAGACATCCCAATAACCAGGCCAGCATCCATAAATTTTCACAGGGCAGCTCCAAATCTGTCACAGGAGGCACAGGAAGGGAAAAAGGTCCATAAGAAAGTAAGAAAAACATCCAATGACACATGCCATGATTTGCAAACAAACCAATCTGCGTGTGGATGACAGGGTCAGATACATGGCACAAGAAAATTCTTCAGAGCTATCCTTTGCCCACACTTCTGCCCAAACCTGCCATCCCACCAGGCAGATGCTGCCACAGCATGAGCGCTGCACATTCCAGGGGAGGAACTGATTCTGGTAGTGGACAAGTAGTAAATCAATAGTCACCTATACTGCCAGATACTTGCTTATAGCAGCTGTGTTTCATAGTGCTTTTGTGCTCAGGGTATCATTAACTTGTGTCTTTTTCATATTTTTTACCTGCCTTTGTTAGCACGTCATTCCAATCATCTTCAATTGCTCCCAACTCCTTCCTTTTTCCTCCAGGAATCCCCCCCACACACACTTTTGGCTTCTCATACGTGCCATGGCTTTATGCAGCATCATCTTGAGTGGTGTATTCACCATTGTATCACAGATGTTATCAGTTTCCTCCTGCATAATTCTCAGGGCAGAATTGTCGAGTGTGAAGTGAACAGGGCCTTGGTATGAGCACGTGGGTATGAAAGGCAAAGCCAACAAAGCCCAACAGCTTATCTATCCCCACAGAGAGCAGGAGGCACGTAAATAAATCACAAGAAAAGCATACAGTCTCCTCCCCCTCCCCCAAAAAAACAAGGAAACAAATACAATGCAAAAAAATCTACAAGTAAAATGGGGGTTTAAATAACAAATGTAATATAGAAGGTGGCCTGCAAAGGAGGTGGGATAGAAATCACAGTTGTGTCCTTGTTCGCTTCTTTATGATGCATGAAAGGGGCCCGAAAGGATCTGAGAAATAATTCCACTTGTGTTTTACATGACAAACTCAAGTCCTGTGACTCTGTCTAGGCTGAAAGACTTGTTCTGTAGGGCACCTAGCTCTATAGTACTGTAAGTATGAACTTAAATCTAACGTATTTTTTAACGACTTTATACTACCAAGTATCAAAGGGGTAGCCATCTTAGTCTGTATCCACAAAAACAACGAGGAGTCCAGTGGAACCGTAAAGACTTAGGGTACATCTACACTACAGCGGGGAGTCGATTTAAGATACGCAAATTCAGCTACGTGAATAGCGTAGCTGAATTCGACGTATTGCAGCCGACTTACCCCGTTGTGAGGACGGCGGCAAAATCGACTTCTGCGGCTTTCTGTCAGTGGCGCTTACTCCCACCTCCGCTGGTGGAGTAAGAGCGCCGATTCGGGGATCGATTGTCGCGTCCTGATGGGATGCGATAAATCGATCCCCGAGAGGTCGATTTCTACCCGCCGATTCAGGCGGGTAGTATAGACCTAGCCTAATAGATCTGTTAAGATGTCACCAGACTCCTCGTTGTTTTTATATTAACAGGATCTCAAAAGCAGCTTTGAAGCAGTTTTGTTTTTGGGCTTTGTTAGAGCAAGACGACCTTGTCAAACCATAGGTGATAGTTCGGTAATTTCCTACTGTGGGTTGTGCGGCCCTACGGCCTGACCTGTGCTACAGTCAGGTTGATGGAAAGCAGTTTACATTGACATAACTCTGTAAGTATCCACACTAAAATGCAGTTCCCACCAATGTAACTGGCCCACTATACCGACTTAATACCACCAGCTCCACAAGAGGCACAGCGCCTAGGCTGCCGTAGTTAGGTTGACGCAGTGTCAGCGTAGACACTGTGTTGCTGACATCCACGGTTGCTGCCTTTCAGAAGACGTCCAACAATGCCCCACACTGACAGTTAAATCGGTGCAAGCGCTCCTGGTGAGGACGCACACTACTGACACAAGGAGCGTAGTGTGGACATGCAAAAGCAATTTAATTACTGTGGGGCTGTAAGTCAACGTAACTTAGGTGGACTTAATTTTATAGTGCAGACTTGCCCTAAGTGTCATTGCTGAAATGTGAGGTTTGAATGAGTAAGGGGCACTGACAATTGTGTAGGTCAAAAGGCAACGGGCTATAAGTCAGGTCCAAGGAAGTGGCTAGGCCTTAAGGTCCAGAGACCCATTTGTCAGTCCCTAACTATTAATCCAGATAAGGAGTTGTAACAGTTTTGATGGAGTCATCTCCTGTTGTTTCCCTGCTCTCACCTGCTCAGAGGAGGAAAAAAAGCACTGTGGCCTCAGACACATGTAGTGGAGAAACGTCCGTTGGAGGGAAGGCCCCAAAAGTGAACCAAAGGTTAAGCTTGATCACACTCTACCAGGATTGCGCAATGCAGTTGCAGTGCGAAGCTGCAATACCCTGATTCACTTGCAAGATCTCAGGCAAGAGACTGAGGGGTATTAGCAGATCAAATTGCAACCTCAAAAAGTCCAGGTAAATGAGCAAGCAGCGGTCTCAATCTACTTTCTTATTGAATTATTGATTTTAATTTATGCTAATTCCTTGATTAATTCAGCTGATCTCCACTGTCACTTCAGTTTAATTATTGCATTGTTTAGTGTTGTAGGGAAGTTCGCTTTACATTTCCCTGTTTGTCTTCTCAGTACAATTCCTAAAACATACACTGAATTGGTTTTGTCTCCTCAAATTGCCATGACATCTAAACAACCTTAAAGCAGAAAGATTTGAATGAAAACATTGATAAGCCATTTGGCTCAGGCCTGAATTAAACCCCATTACTATTTTACACTATGATGATAGTGCAGAAGTGAGATACATTTGCTACAGACTGAAAGCTGAGCAGTTGAGAGAGAAGGGATTTTCAATTAGACTGCTCAAAATAGTGTGTGTTTTATTAGCACCTATTTCACTTCATTTGGAAAAGGAAGCTGCTTAAAGATTCAGCACCTGCCGCCCATTCAGTGCAAGGCAGGCCTGCACAACATGCTGCCCACGTGGGCTCACTGTGCGGCCCGCGGGCAAGCGGCAGGGTGGGGCTGCTGTGTTCACCCCCTGCCCAGGGGGGCCCCACCTCACAGCCCCATGTGCCCGGGCCGTGCACCAACCACCCTAATGGCCAGAACCGCACGTCTCCATCTCCCGCTCCCTCTGCCTGGCGTACAACGGGTGCGTCTCTTCCGGGGCCTGCTGAGGCGGGAAGCGCTGGGCACGAGGCAGAGCTGGTAAGTGCTGAATGAGGGGAGGGGCACCCAGCCTGGGCTCGAACTGCAGCTCGGGGGGTGGGGGGGAGAACTGGGCCGAGACACCCCCCCCAAAACCCCCCTTCGGTTGGGGGCGGGGTGGTTACTGCGCTGGTTGGTCCCAGGGCAGCCTCTGTAGTGATCGGGGGTGTGTGGAGGGAGGGTTTGAACTGTCTGTGGGCAGCCAGGAGACGTGTGGGGGGGAGGGGGGGCGGCGCGGGTTGGTTGTTTGCACCTGTCCTGCCCCAACTACTGCCCCCTTCCCTGGTCCAGGGACCTTCCCCCCACACACACACACCCCCAGGCTCCCTGCGGCCCCTGTGTTTATGTGTTGGACAGTCACATCCAATCCCTTCACACTGCCCCCCTTCCCCCTCCCCTTAGTTCATAGCCCCAGAAAATCCCTTCAAACTGTCCCCCTTTTCCCCTCCCCTTATTTCATAGGGGTATAACAAGCCGAGAGGGTGGGCGGACAGTGGCGGCGAGGCTTTATACTTGGGGTGGGGGGTGAGGAGGTGAGCGGCAAGTCGGTGGCTGGAGGGGGGTTGTTTCCGCAGGGCTGGGCGGCGCTGGGGCAGGGGATGTGTTTCGGGGGGGCTGGGGGGCTGGGAGGGGGTGTTTCGGGGGGTTTCGGCCCTCAGCTGTTTTCTTTGGAGTAATATGGCCCTCGCCACTTTATGAGTTGTGCAGGCCAAGGCATTAGAGCTCTTTGCGTACTCCTGCCAAACCAATGAAGAGCAGCCTTGACACTCCAGATATTTCTAAAGTAAAAAGCAATCAGGAAATTTCAGAAATAAAAACAAAAGAACATAAGAACGGCCACACTGGGTCAGACCAATGGATCATCTAGCCCAGAATCCTGTCTTCCAACAGTGGCCAATGCCAGGTGCTTCGGAGGGAATAAACAGAGCAGATGATCATCGAGTGATCCATCCCCTGTCGCCCATTTCCAGCTTCTGGCACGAATGTTTCAGGCCTCCTCTATCAATCTTAAAGCAGGAAACAGCAAAAACCCAATTACAAAAAAAAAAATCCTTTGTTCGCACAGTGCCCAACACAACACACGTCTAAGGGTGCTATTGCAGTAAAAAGTAACAATAATAATGACATCTATAAGGCAGAGATAAGGCAGGCAACCGGATTCTCACCCTGCCCATTGTCAGGTGGGGGATTCCCAGCGTTGGGGAACAGGTCCCAGCCACACACCTCTGCACAGACTCCAACTCTCTCTCCAGGAGACCAGAGGTAACCCTTGGAACAAGTACCATGTTTTACAAAAGCACAACACTTTTATCCAACCCAGCAAAGCCAGGAGCAGACCCAGGTCAGGATCTCTAGCAGGGTTACACAAACTCCCTTACCCTGATACAATACGCAGCCCGCCCCTACCCCCACACCTAGCCAGACATGCACAAACTCTCTGCCTTGTGCAGATGCAACTGCACCACCCTTGGGTCAGTCCAACCTGTCTGTGCCCTCTGCTGCTTGCTGCTTGGTATCAGCTGGCCTGGAAACTCCTGCCTGTGTGTCCTTAACAGTCTCCCTTTGTCTCTCCTCCAAGCAGCTCCTAGTTCAGCTCTGCCTGCCTCCATTCATCCCGGTGTCTCTCTGCCCCAGCTCAGCACTGCAACTTTTCCCGCTGCTCTTTCTTTGTTCTCTCTACAAGTCTTCCCAGTTCCTGGGCATGTCCAGCCCCACCCCCCTCTCTCCTCCACCTGCTCATTGGCTCAAACCCTCCCAGGTGGTCCATAGTTATGTCTGTGTCCTTGTTCTGGAGTGGCACTCAACCCCCAGCCAATCTGGTTTGTGCAGCAATGGGGGGGGGAGGTCACCTCAGGGCCATGCCCCCCCCCCCCACCACCTCACTCTGTACTTCTCTTGCTTTGGGGCCAGGACCAGGGTCAGGTTCTTCCAGTAGGGATCCCCCCTCATGTGAGCCACCCCAGTGGAAGCCCAGTGACTTCTTTCAGCCCTGCCTCCTAGCTACTACGACTAGGATGTTCTCACCCCTCCCTGTTTGGTGGCTTAGGCTCAAAGTGGCAAGGCCTGAGCATGTTCCAGTGGACCCCACCTTCTCCGATCTATCTGCCAACTCTGCTCAGATCTGGTATACCAACCATATGGGGTACGGGATCCCACAGGCAATGTCTGATTCGGGGACCCAGGCTACATCCAGTTTAGAGCACCTCTGCTGCTTAAGTACTATTTGCATGTCATCATGTGTACATGTCAAATAACTTTGCCTCTTTGCAATATCCTACAGTCAGCCAAGCAGTAAACCCAAGTTACCCCCATCCTCCTACCTTTTTCCTTACTCTGTGTGCTGATGTGGGGGAGCAGCCTGAACCCACAGCTGCTGCAGAAGTTGGGAGAAGCATCTTGAGAAATGTAGTTGCATTTAGGGCACTTCATACCCGCACACTGCTGCCTCAGGGAAAAGTTTTATGCCGCCTGTTTCAAAGCAGGAAGAGAGACACACACAAATGGTTAAGAGAGACAGCAAAACATTGATTCATTATTAGTGACCCTGGGCCCTTGCTAAATTTCACCCTCAGGACACTGAGAAAATGTGAAAGCAACAGAGGTCAGATAAGCAATGTTTCAAGGCCTCACAAACCATTACTTGGGCATAAAATGAAACCATCTCCCTGCTTCCCACACCTCACAAGCAACAGAGACTTCAGTTGTTAAGCTCATTTATTTAAAAAAGCAAGTGCAAATATTTCAAGCAAAATAAATTAATGAAAACTGTTTTAAGAGCCTAAATCATTCACAGAATGTGTGCCTACAGACTTAACAAAAATACAGATTTGTAAAACGTAACCCACTATTTCCTTTCCTTTGTGTGCATGTGGTAACAAAACAATTGTGCACAAAACAAACAAACTGCAAAACACACACAGCTTCCCCCCCCCCCCCCCATCTGCTTTCCCCCCTTCACTTTGCTTATTTGCCTTTGGTGACATTTGCTGTAGAGTCAGTTTTGCCTGTTTACATTATTTTTGCAAAACAGTAACATAGGAGAGAAAAATGTTCTAAAAGCTAGGAAATGCAATTATAAAACCACAAAAACTGACAGGAAACTCTGGGCTGAAGCTAATTTTTATACTTTTTTTTTATTTAAAGAAGAAGAAAAAAAATCATTAGAAACCACACTGATGGAGTCACTTTTTCGGGGAGCTGTAGGCCCCACCAGTACTGAGATTTGAATCTGGTATACCCTCTTTCTGGAGGATCACAGTTAAAGAAGGCTCTGACTAAAAAGGGGATAAGGAAGTATCCGAACTGCATAGTTGCTTACTGTATTCATCGGTTGCCTCTTGCCTTAGTAAGAGCCAGATTTTCAAAGATGCTCGGCACCCAGCATCTCCGTTTATTTTAGTGGCTAAAGGAGAGCTGAATTCTTAGACTGAAAATCCAGCCCTAAATTCTTTGGAGTGGGGACTAGCTTGTTGTCATGTGTGTACAGCACCCAGCACCAGGGGACTGGGGCTTTGGGCATATTACTGCGCTGCAAATAATAAAGCAGAAGAAGAATGATCACCACAAGCATGGCCTAAACTGTGGACAAAGGAACTTGGCACGAGGCATGTAGGCGGCAGGCTGCACCGGGGAGGCCCCGAGGTGGGAGGGTGGGACGACAGGGCAGGTACACGCTGGAACGAGGAGGGATGCTCACAGGGCAAGGCCAGGGCCATGACACTTGGGCCAAGGGACCACAACACCTGCCCAGGCCAGGCTGAGTTACAAGGCCCCCCCCGCAGCTGAGACTCCCCCAGCCCAGGGCAGCAGGGTCACCCTGCTGCTGCCAGCTCCCCTCTGGGGCAGGGGAGTGGGGGTGGGCCCCCCAGGAGAGGGCCCCCAGCCAGCCCTGCATAGAGGAGGGAGCGCCCCCACAGTCCCCTCAGCCCCCCATGGGATGCGCCGCCCCCACCCCTCACGAGCCCCTTACCTGCAGCCTCTCGTGCCTGAGGGGGTGGGGGAGGGGCGGCAGGGGGCGGGGCCAACATGCAGATCGGCTCACGGCCCCTCCCGCGCCCGCCAGGCACATCAAGAGAGCTTCCTCCCTATCCCCGAGAGCCCATGCTAATGAGCTTCGCCGCTCGGCCAATGGCAAGGCAGGGAACGCTCGCTGTATGCAAATTAATCCCCCAGGCAAGCGCGAAGCGGAAGGAGCCGTTTCCGGACTACAAGTCCCAGGGTGCAGCGGGTTGTGATTGATCGCAGCTGCCCCCAGCCGCCCGGCCCGGGGGACAAAGGGGCAACCGCGGAGCCCGCCCCTGCCCGCGGGAGAGCAGCGGCCGGACCCTGCCCCTCCCCGCCGCCAAGCCACCCCCCCGCCCGGCGCATCACCCAGCCCCGCCCGCTGGGCAGGGGAGCCCCGGGGTGCACGCAGCGCGCCCCATAGCCGGGCCCGTCCTGGCCGTGCAGGGGGGCGGGGGGCCCACCCCAGCCGGGCCCCTGGCGGGGTAGCGGAGTGGGGGCGGGTCCGTGCCTCTGCAAAGCCCCCCCAGCTGGTCATAGCCCCCCACGAGCGCCGCCAGCTCCCGGGGCTGGAACCGGGGCGTCGGGCTGCACCCCCCGGGCTCCTGCACCCCCAGTCCTGCACCCCCAGTGCTGAGCCCGGCCGAGCTCCCGGGGGGCCGAGCCCCGAGCTGGGGCCGCTCACCTGAGCTCCGCGCCGGCTGCCGCTGCCCAGGGACCCGGCAAAGTTTCTGTTTCTGCGAGTGGGCGTCGCTGGAGAGCCGGCGAGTTTCGCTTTCCAAACGTCACCCCGGGGCAGCCCCTGGCGGCCGGTGGGCCCCTACCCCGCCCCGCCCGCCGGGCTCGGACCCGCTCCCCGCTCGGGCTGGGCACCCCGGGCTGCCAGGGACAGCCACACGCGCCCCTGGGCAGCGCAAAGGGCCGGGCGGAGCTGCCTCCCCAGGGCGCTGCTGCTACAGCGGGGTGGGAAAAGGTCCCTTCGCACCGCAGCGCAGCGGCTCCTTCCCAGAAGCAGCTGCACTAACGGGGCAGGTCAGAGCGGGCTGGACACAAGGAGCCCCCCTGCCTGTCTCGCCCCAGGAGGAGAGACGGGTCGGGGCTACTATTGGTATAACCCTGCAACAGTCCCGGACAGAAAGGCGATGCTGTGCCCAGGGCCTAGACACACGATTGGGAGTGAGGGGGTCAGTCCCACAGCAGGCGCTGTGTATTTATGTATTGTCCAAGGCCCTGAGCCTGCTAACACTTGTGTATGAGACCAAGGGGGTGAGGTAATAGCTTTTATTGGGCCAATTTCTGTCCACACAGCGCTCTGCTCCAGGCCTGGAAAAGGGAGTGGGGAGTATGTCTACACTTAAAAAGAACAGGAGGACTTGTGGCACCTCAGAGACTAACACATTTATTAGAGCCTAAGCTTTCGTGGACTACAGCCCACTTCTTCGGATGCATATAGGGCGAAACATATATTGAGGATGCATCCAAAGAGGTGGGCTGTAGCCCACGAAAGCTTATGCTCTAATAAATGTGTTAGTCTCTAAGGTGCCACAAGTCCCCCTGTTCTTTTTGCGGATACAGACTAACACGGCTGCTCCTCTGACACCTGACATAGATAACCCACCTCCCCAGGGGGGGTTCGCGCAGTCCAGATACATCTGTCAGGGCAAGTCTACACTTCAAATGTGCAGCAGCACAAAGGCACCGGTGCAGCTGCGCTGCTGTAGGGTTTCAGTGAAGACGCTCGTTAATCAGCCTTTGTAAGAGGGGATAGCTAGGTCCGCAGAAGAAGCCGTCCTGTCGACAGAGCGCTGTCCACACCGGGGTTAGGTCAGTACAACGGCATCGCCCAGAGGTGTGGACTTTTCACATCCCTGCGCGATAGAGCGATACCGCTGTACGTTTATCATATAGAACTGGCCTCAGGGGCGTGGATTTACCCGAGAGATATCACTCTACCCATGTAAGTCCCTAGCGTAGACCAGGCCGCGGAGTGTCACAGCTGCTGCAACCGGTTGTTCAGCCTAAGTGGTTAGCAGAAATGCCCCGTTAACATCTCTGCTGTCATAGAACAGTGGGGGCGGGGAGGATAATGGGCTGCAGATTATTGTAATAAGGCTAAGCCATAAATCCAGTGTCTTCCCTGCTCTGCCACAGGTTGTGTGTGTGACCTTGGACCTCCCTGTGTCTCCGTTTCCCATCTGTAAACTGAAGGGTGGTGTGATAAGTGCATTAAAGACTGAAAAGCTTTGAGATCTTCGGGGGCCTGAGGAGACTAAAGGTTTTGAATAGCTTCTTGGTCACACCTTTGAGTAAAGCATCGTTTGTGATGTAGATGTACTCAGAGAGGCGTCTCCATCTCTCCCAGGCCAGGCCCTGCCTTCTGGCATCCTACCCATTCCGGCTGCATGGCCCTGACCTTCCCCAGGGTCTATCTGCATTTGCCTGGGGGAGGAGAGAGCTGATTTCTTTCTTTGATCACCTCCCTTCTCTGTGTCTGGAATGCTGCTCATACTAGCCTATGCTTGCTCGCAGGTCCATCTAGTGTGCCATCTCTGGGAGTGGCAGAAAACAATGTATAACCAGGGGGCACAATGTGAGGAATGGTTCTGAGACCCCCTTTCCCTGCTGGAGGTGTGTTCATTTATAGCTGGTACAGTTGGGTGCATCTAACAGCCAGACACCCCCAAAATTCCTCTACCCTAGAAATATCCATAAAAACAACCCCCACTGCAGGTAGGTACAGCCAGTCCCATTCAGCCCCCGCAGCCCTTGGGGAACAGGGAAAGATTCCGCAAAATCCTTCCCCGCGGGAGGGAGAAATGAATGAAGTTCTCACCAGGAGGCGCCCCTGAGACTTACAACTCACTCTGCTTTCAGTTTCATTTCTCTGCTGCCTGCTCAGGCAGTGCTGTGTGCAGGGTTTTATAGGCATGTCGGTCCCAGGATATGAGAGGGACAAGGTGGGGGAGGTCTTAGCTTTTATTGGACCAACTCCTGTCGGTGAGAGAGAGAAGCGTTGGAGCCACACAGAGCTCTTCTCCAGGTCTGGGCAAGGTCCTCCGAGCGTCACAGCACATGTGGTGTCTCTCATCCAGTGCACTAAAGACCCCAATAACAAGGGCGGGGGTGAAACCAGAACTCACAATGCTCTCGAATGAGCTCAGACAGGAAAATGATAAAAGACAGGAGGGGGGACACTTTCCACAAAGCGATCTCTCTATACCTAACTTATCAGTCCTCATCCTCCCTTAGGCTCCCTAAGCGAGTCAGGGGCCAGAGTAGAATTAACCTGTGGCTAGATCTCTGGAAATAGTCCCCCCAGTTAAGCTCCAGTCCTGGGGTTCAGGTCCCTCCGACCTGTCTGTACACCCCACTTCCTTACACTCGAGTGCCCAGGCCCTCGACTTCTGGACACAGTGCACACAGATTTGCTGCCTCCATGGAAGCAGCGTCCCGCAGTTCACTCGCTTTGCCTCCGCTCAACACTCTCCTTAGCACCAGGCACTTCGCTGATATACACATTTCTCTGACAAAGCTTAAGACAGAGAGTCAAATAGAAGCGAGTCTAAGGATGGAAAACTCCTGGTTACAGATAAAAGAAACATCTAAACTGCACTCTAGAGCCGCTACTTATGACTGAGTTCCTTTCCTGTCTAATGAAGTAATTCTCACCCAATGGGCAGTCCATACAGCGCTTGGCCAGGCGAGAGAGCTGGCGTCCACGTTTCTTAAGACACCCACCCTGGCAGAGTGTCCCTTCCATAATGGATGTCAGCTGTGGCCTTCTGTATTCCGTTATACAGTTCCAGACCTTTTGTCTCTTTTCCTAACCTGGGGCATTTTGTCACCTTCCGTTTGCCCCAATGTTCTCCCCTTTTGTGCTCTGTAAAGGGCTTGACTGAGCCTGCCCCTTGTCTAGACTGTAAAAGCTTGGCTGGGCTGAGAGATGTCAGTTGTTCTCCCTCTTCACTGAGTTCGCTCCCAGAACCACCTCCG
Source organism: Trachemys scripta elegans (assembly GCF_013100865.1). Taxonomy (NCBI): domain Eukaryota; kingdom Metazoa; phylum Chordata; order Testudines; family Emydidae; genus Trachemys; species Trachemys scripta. The sequence continues at coordinate 33,356,964 of NC_048311.1, forward strand.
CCTACGTGAGCAGTTTCACCTCCAGCAGCTTTGGAGCACATCCCCCCACGTTCCATCACTCCTACAATATTTTCCATCCATACTTCCCCCAATAACCACGACAACCAGCGAGTTCTTAGCTTTCGGCACAGACTGCACATGGCCCCCTTCGCGGAACTAGTGATCACAGGGGAGACATGCCATGTCTAGGCACGTCCCGGGGTGTAGACTCGTAACTGTGTACCCTCCATCCTGAGTCACAGGCCGTGCCTGGGGTTTAGTCATTCCTGCAAATCGAAAAGAGAAACCATTTCTCAAAGGAATGGAAGAGCCACAGACTGAGTCATTGGTAATCGCACAGTTTTACTGTTCATGGTACAGAGCGCTCCCCTTGGAAACACACCCCCCGTAAAGGACGAGCAGAGCAGATGCTAGTTCCGAAAGGTTTCATCCTCTGTAAGCAGTGCGCCTGACTCCCACTGCTGAGTTTTGTAATTTACAACTGATCCATGGCGCAGCACATGCAACTGCTGGTTTGAGTGGAGAATTCTGATTCGGCGGCATCGCACACCTGCTTTGCACAAGTGCCAACGACAGCACCGGGTGCCAGGTAGGGGGGGAATCAGGTGAGTGTCCAGAGACGGGTCAGCGTATAACAAAAGCTTTGAACTGCACAGCAGCAAAATAGTCCAGCTGCCCCTCTCCAGCCACACACTACGGTAGCCAGAGGCAGAGAGGTCGGTGCCCCAGAGACTGTAGCCAAGTCTGGCACAGGAACAGATCTGCCCTGGGGCAACCATACCTGGTACAGACCTCCTTGATGGATACTGGAGTAAAGCGCTAGACTTATCCCTGGCTTAACGACTTTTCTTTTGAAATGGGGAGGAGAGGGGCAGGGGGGGGACAGAGGGAGTTCAGCTGAGAGGGAAGGAGGATTGTGCACCCGGCCAGGGTGTAACTGTTTTCATTGCATAATATGTATTTCACGGGGGCAGCTGCACCCAATCAGGACCCGGGGCAGGAGGAAGCAACTTCAGCTCTGCAAAACTAAAGCCATCCCATCCCTCCTCTCCCCCATAGCTCCATTGTCCTTCAGACCCGAGTCAGCAGCACTTGGGCTGGCTGCAGGCTGGGAAAGGGAGGGAAAGCTGCCCTCCTGTGCGAGGCCAGAATGAGACAGCATGCACAGCAGATTGTGCGAACATTTAAAATGTCAACTGGGCTCCTCCGGCTTGTATGTGCCCAGAGGCTCCTTGGGCTTGGCTCGATCTGGACTGGGGAAGAATAATAAGAAGTGATCGACTCTCCCCAATGCACCACAATTCACCCCCAGAGCATTGTGCAGAGTGATGCCCCTCCACCTCCTTCCTTACACAGGGACTGGAATAGTTAACAATGGGGACATTTAAATTTTCCTCCCGGCTGAGCAGAGCAGTTCACCTCTCCAAGCTAGTGTTCCAGGCTCTTTGCAGACTCAGTTACAAATGTGAAATTAACGTGAGGTTTTCCCCCAACCATAGCAGCTAGAGACTTGCTTCTTTTCAAAGGAAATCAGATTCTGAAGCATTAGATAGCAGCTTCAAAGCCGCGCTAGTGCAGCATACCAGCATCCCAGCTCAGCCCCAACGCCGGTGGACTGAATGCGGCAGCTTTATAGAAAAATCCTAAACCAAGAGGTCTAGGTTACAAATGAAATTCTCAAAACTCTCCCTCTCCCAGTGGCATGAACAGGTATCACCCCGATTCCTAGAGCTGAGAGACTTGTCCTTGGTCACAGAGGACAGCTACTGTATCCTTGAAACTCCATTAATAGGGAAAGGCTGTAAGTCAAAGGGGCATTGGACATTGATATGAACAACAAGATGCAGGGTTGTAATAATAAATACTAAAAGCAGAGTTTGGGAAGAGAACCTCCACCAGCCAACCTCCAGTGGGAGTCAGGAGATTTTCAAAGGGAGGCAGATTATCCCACATCTTCCTACTGCAGGATTTCTCACACCTTCCTCTGAAGCATCTGGTACTGGCCACTGCTGGAGCCGGGATGCTCGTCTGGACAGACCTTGGGGCGATCCGGTGTGAAATGCCTGTGAACTCGGGAATGTGCGGAGTTGTGTCTGGAACCCCGGGTGGTGTGGGAGTGTGTGATATCAGCCAGGAGGGGTGATGAGCACTGCAGAGGGTGCAGTGCATGGGGGTGGGGAGGGGGCAGTTTGTTCCTATTGCTGGTGACAGCTAAAAGCTACCTTTAAACTGAGGAATCTGAGTCCTGGTGCCCCCCCAAGCACCTCCTCCAAAGACCAGTTCTCCCACCCAGACGCTGCTGCGTTCCCTCCACCCCTTTGCAGACCATGTCACCCCATAATTCCCTTTCTGGACTATCATTCCCTTGTCCATAATGTCACTAAAGTGCTAGAGCCCTCACTAAGCCCCCGAGATCAGCTCTGACCAGAGAGCCCAGCCAGACTCAACAGGTCTCAATCTGGACCAGCATCTGTAATGCCTGTACTCTCCAGGCAGCCTGCATAGACCGTCAAGGGCTTGGCTGGATTCTCCATTGCCCGTTCCTGCTCCGATTGTCCCCTGATATTCAGACACCCTCCACCCCATCCCGCTGCCGCCACCACCTTCCCCAAAAGCCAGGGCGATTCAGTGGAAACATAAACCAAGGAGGGTACAAGGGGCCCTGGAAGGCAATGTCCCCTTCCCCTGGGGGGGCAGTGCTATCCCCGGAAACAGTAAGCTTCCCACCACCAGCTTGCAACCGGCTCCTACAATGACAGATGGCTCAGTGCTCCCCGGGACACAGCAATGGAGAAACAACCCCAAAGGGGCGAGACCAGGTGTTCGTCCCCTCCCCAGATAGCATCGCCACGGCTGTATTACCCTAAAGTGCACTCGGAACTACCCAGGGCAGGGGTGAGGGGGTGGCACGTGTCCAGAGCATCCAGGAGGTGCCAGTCCCAGGCAAGGAGACTCTCCGCCACCTGGGCGGGCAAACGGGCAGAGGCTGCCGATCCTCACTGGATGAGCCCGGACGCTGGCAGCATGTTCCCGCTGGCGCCGTGAAGCAGGACTTGGCACCTGCCATCCAGCTCTGCGCCATGGCCCTTCTCTGCAGGAGACGCAGGGGTGGGGAAGGAGAGAGGAAGGCAAAACAGGGACTTTTAAAGCACAGGCCCAGGCTCCGCTGAGATGTCCTGACAGACTCAGGGGCATTTAACTTTCCAGAGGCTGAATTCCAGCTCTGAAGAAATAGAAGGAATCTCTCTTAGGGCAGCCAGGTCCCTTCCCCCCCCCCCCGCCCCACTTCTGGGGGTCTCCAGATCTATCTAACCCCAGAAGCGCTTCCTCTGATAACCACCGGAGGGATTCAATTCAACAGTCTCCCCAGAGCCCCAGTCAGCAGCAGCTCCTAGTCTGAACACTTGGGGCATTTCTCTGGAGGTTACGGCCCGTTGCTGGTCCCATGCCAGAGGCAGATTAGCCTTCCCCAGCCCTACAGTGCGCAGGGCCCTGGCCTCACTTACCCGCCTCCTCCACGCTGGGGAAATGTTGGAATCCCTCCAGATCTGCAGACAGCAAGACCTGGAGAACGTGTCCCTGAGAGGAGAGGGGACAAGAGGACAGGATGAGTGTGGTGGGGACATTCCAGCTTCCATTGCTCACAGAGACAGCAAAGACTTCCAGGCGTGTGTCCTGGGAGGCTGAGGAAGGGAGGCTGGGCTGAGTTGACCCCAAGAGCTCAGTCCCTAGGTAGGAGCAGCACAGATGACAGCTGCAGCCCCTCCCCACCGCTTGATCCATATGAGTGAACCCCGGATCCTGCAGCCACTGTAGGAGCAGCGCCCCCACTCTTGAGTGGGCAGGTGCAGCCCATGAGGACGGCAGGTCTCAAGATGCCATGCTCCATCTTGACCTGAGCAGCCAGGCCGCAATGCATGCTGGGTACTGGCATCAGCTGTGTTAGTGGCAAGTTAGGTGCAAGCGTCAGGTTCTTGGCAAATTCCAAGTGCAGCCCCAAGTTCTAGAGCTCCCTCCGGGGAAGGAAATTTGGCTGAGCTAATCTGGTGACCAGCCCATTGGTTTTGGAAGCAGCTGCATGACAAGTGCCCATGTCCCTGGTCTGACCTGACAGCCAGACGGCCCGCCCTTTCCAGACACACCTGCAAGCCAGAGAAGGTCAGGGTGACGCCCCTTTTCTGGAACTCCCGCAGCAGGTCTGCCAACCCCACCACCACGGTATAATCCAGGCTGCTGACGTGGGTGCAGTCCAGGATGACGCAGCGTGGCGGAGACACTGAGGACGAGAACACCCTGTGGTCATCTCACTGGCATTTCCAGCAGAACATTCACCAGCCACCTGGGCAGGAAACTTAAAGCAGGAATCGATCTTTCTGGGCCTGGTAGTTTGGCCAAGCCTCTGCCAGTCCTGCTCCGCCCAGCCAGCCCTTTATGCTGGGAGCATGCTGAAGGCCCGACAAGCCTGAGAGAGAGTGAAGGATAAAGCCTCGATAGCTGCATCAACGGGTCCTGCCCAGGCAGGGTGAATCCCAGTCCAATTCCAACTAAGGCTTTCCCCAAGAGCTCTTCCCTACAAGCCGCAGGGAGAGGGCTCTCAGGCTGATCACAGGAGGTTAAGGGTCAGCTTCACGGGCATTTGCCTGAGGAGTTGATCTGAATTTGGAGTTGTATTTATCCAGGAGTGCTGAGGCTGACAAAGGCCCCACTGCGGAGCAGCCGTTCTGGCCCCGTTTATATTCAGAGGCTGCAGCAGTGAGGCCAGCGCTGTCCACAAGCTACGGCATTGAAACAAGGGTGTGTTTGGCTTGTAACAGGCTAGACTGCACCGTACCTGCCAGAGCCCATCTGTGCATGGCATCTCGGAGGGACTCAACAGCGGGGAAATGCAGACCACTCGCAGGCTGCATGAGAAGCACCCCGTGCTCTGAAAGCTGCAGGACAACCAAAGGGGAAGGATGAGAGGTGGCTGCACTGGGTAACGTCACATGCTCCAATTCTCAGCCCAGAGCCGGTGTCCCCCTCACAGTGGAGGCGGGTGGGTAGGTAACACAGCCAGCCATTGTCCCTTATACCGAAGGGGCGTGTGATGGAGCCTTCACCCCGTCTCTCACCACACACCCGTGACTCCCCCCCCAACCCCTCAGACAGGTTGGGGTGTGTGCGCGTGCATGTGTGTGCACGCACACTGGAAATGGAGGGGCTCAAACACCATTAATGCTAAGAAAAGCTGCCCACACCATTCTGAGCTGCCTACGTTAACCATTTCCCTGCGTCCCTTGGAACGGCTCTCTGCACCATAGCTGGGGCAGATGAGGGTCATGGGGGTGTTACGAGGGGATGGGGCAGGAGTAGGAGAAGGGGAGGCAACACAATGCCCCCGGCTATTGCTCCAGGTAGATGCCTATGGCAATAATGACATCCTCCCACATCTCCGGGAACTCCACCCCACACAAGGAGGTCTGAGCCACACCTTGATCCTGGGCCTGGCAATGGTGTAGAGCAGGAGAACGCCAGAGACCAGAATGCCGACCACGATGCCGTACTGAACCTCCCAGAAGCACAGCAGGAACGTCACACACAGCGGCACAAGGTCCAGCCCTGAGAGCGAGACCCCAGTCATTGCCTCGTCCCATCCGTTCACCCTCCCACTCAGCAGCTGTTCCGCAAAGCCCCTGGAGTCAGCCAGCAGTCCGTGGAGCCGGGGGAAGGGGAATGGACGAGGGAAAAGAAGCCCGTTCGCATCTGTAGAGGGGGAGCAGAGATGCCTTTGCGCATGGCCCATCACAGGCCGGAGGCTGCTGGTGGCAGGAGAGGGTTCAGATTGGGGGGCAGGAAGCCAGGGTTTGGTGCTAACACAACATCCGAACATCTAGGGGCTGCCTGTGTGCTTCAATCCCAACACCTGGGCGAGCACCACATGAGGGCTGTCAGAGATGGCGGGAGGGGAGGCCCAAAGGCCTCATCTCAAGAAGGGCAGAGTCTGGAGCCGGGTCAGTGAGCGGGAGAACACCCAGCCAGACTCCCCAGGCTGGGACACATGGATGTGTTACAGCCGCCTGGAAACGTGAAATGCTGCCTCGGCGCTGAATATTGTCATGTCAACTGTCCCCTCTTGGTCCAGGGCACCCCCAGGTGTCGCCTTTCTGTACACCAGGGCACGGAGCGTTCAGGGGAGGGCGGGAACGACGTTACATTCAGGTGTGGAGCACACGCAATCAAATGGTGTCAAGTATCAGAGAGGTAGCTGTGTTAGTCTGGATCTGTAAAAAGCAACAAAGAGTCCGTGGCACTTTATAGACTAACAGACGTATTGGAGCATGAGCTTTCGTGGGTCGTCAGACGCTCACGCTCCAATACGTCTGTTGGTCTATAAGGTGCCACAGGAATCTCTGTCACTCTTTACAATCAAATGGCACTCTCAGATCCTGCGTAACTGGCACGGGTCCAGCAGAGGAAGCGTCTTGCCTGAGAAGAAGAGCTCTGTGTAGCTCGGATCTCTGTGTAGCTCGGATGCTGGGTAGCTCGGAGCTCTGTGTAGCTCGGATGCTGGATAGCTCGGAGCTCTGTGTTGCTCGGAAGAGCTCTGTTGTCTCTCCCCCTCAGAAGTTGGTCCAATGACAGATATTACCTCACGGATATTTTAACCAGGTGGAGGTTATACCAAATCCCACCCTTGTCAGAGTATCGCCAATAGCGGCCTGCAGGTGGCGCTGGATCCCTTCGAACGTCCCCCTATACTGAAACCGTGCAAAAAGAAGAACAGGAGTACTTGTGGCACCTTAGAGACTAACAAATAATTCGGAGCCCCGGGCAGGCATGCAAAGCAGGTTGCTCGTGCCCATACTTTTAACCCGCCACAGTGTTCTGAAGATCCTGGCGTCAAACATCGGGGCCACGGCGCAAATGATCACAGCAGCCAGAGCCGCTTTGGGAATGTAATAGAAGAGCGAGGTCAAGTAGGCCAGGGAGAGCAGGACCAGGGTCCCTGGGGAGACACAACGCAGATGGTGAAACACGGCCAGCTGACCGCGAGCCATGGCCGGGCAGAGTCACCCCAGCCTCTCTCCCCATACACACTCTCAGCCCAGCCTCACACGGGTGAGGAGAACAGGATGTAAAACCCTGGGGCGGGACGGGCCCAGAGGTGGCCCTTGGAATGGCAGGGGAAGCACCAATGGAGTCCCTGGGTGAGAGCGGGGCACCTACCTGTTATCAGCCCCCCTGCCGGGGTGCACACGCCCGTCTGTGCATTCACCGCTGTCCTGGAACACAAACCAAATGCATGGTTACAGGCCGTGCGAAGGCTCCGGGCGGAAGGCACGAAGGCCAGCTCCTTCCAGCTCCCCTGAATGAGGAGAGCAGAGTGGGGCGGAGGGATCAGTGCTGGCTCCCCAGAGTGATGGGGGAGCTGCTGGATGGACTCGGTGTCATAAGAGAGGGGACTGGGGACAAGCCCCACTCTGAGCTGCTGTCTGTCTGGAGACTAGCCCCTCATTCCCCCCCCTGACTTTATACATCACCCGGGTAGGAACAAAAGCAAACCCTGAGGGTCCAGGCACTGCCGCTGACAGGGGCAGGAGAGAAAAGGGCCCCTCTCTACTGACTGGGATCCGAACCCAGGCCCTGACTGGGCTCACCCAGCCCATTACCAAGGATCCCCCATGTCCTGACAAGGCCGGCCAGCCTCAGTGGTGCTACTCACCGCCCAAAGCTGCCGGTGACAGGGTAGGAGGAGACGAAGGAGCCCAGGAGGTTGGTGAGGCCTGTTGTGGGGGGAGAGAAGGGATGTTGTGCATGGTGCAGTCAGGAGGGGAGTCAAGATGCTGCCTGGGGTGGGGGGGCAGAGTGGGCCCTCCGTCCCATCCGCTCAGTGAGGGGAAGCCACCACCAAGGCCCCTTCCAACGAGCAGACGAGGGTCCACAGCAGATTCAGTCCCCAGGCTGGACTCCCAACCGCGCCCCAGCCAGGCTGAGGAGAGGCTCCCCCCACCACGCACACCATGTCCTGGCAATCCCCCACCCCCTGGCTGAGCTCTTACCCATCGCCAGCAGCTCCTGATTGGGGTCAATTCTGTAATTGTTCTGCGAGGCTGAAAGAAGAAAGAGGTGACTGGGCAGAACTCCCCACCCCTTTATCCCAGAGCTTCCCGCAAACCCTGTGCCAGCACCCAGTGGGCGTGGGGGCAGCAGGGCGCATGGAGGGGCGTGTCAGCCTTTGCGGGGGAATGACCTGAGTCACAGGCCCCACGGGACCCCTGGGAAGTGGCTCATTTCACCACCTTCGCCCTGCTGGTCACGCTCCCTGTACCTGGAGAGCAGTAACAGGCCTTACCAACACTGAGCTGCCTTGGCAATCAAAGCCTGGGTGGCCTGCAGCGAGGGGAACCTCCCTACCCCAACCCCCATTCCCCAGGAGCTGCCTCACCTGGGTAGTAAACTACTCAATAGTGGGGGAATGTTCCATGTGATCCCCCCACCCCATCCACTGACCCCACACTCCAGGGGACAGTCCCCAGGCACTTCCTTCCTGCACCCCCTGCGCTTTTCTTTGACATGTGGAAGTTCCCACCCCAGGGTCCTTCCCCACCCCCGCCCAGTGGCAGCTGACTCCAGACCCTTCCCCATGTGAGGAGCGAAGGCTCTGGCAGCCCGGAACGCGGCCCGGCAGACCCGACACCATACCGAAGGCCTTGGCAATAGCGACCGTCTCCAGCAAGCCCATGAGCGGCACCACAGCCAGTCCAGCTCCCAGGTCCTGGGGAGGGGATGGGAGAGGCCAGCATGAATCTCCTGGCAGAGAGCGCTGCAGACGCAGGAGATGGTGCCCTCTGCACTGTCCCCCCACCTCTGAGGGCAGCAGGAAGACGAGTCTCAAGAGGAAATCCCCCATGATGCAGCTCAGCCTGGCGAGGGTAGACAGGACCCCTCGCTCCACCAGCCCTGTGCACATATGTGCTGGAGGGCAGGTCACCCCAAGGCTCCATGCATCCAGCCCTGTCTGCTCCCCAACTGCAGGGAAAGGAGCAAAGGGGAGACCCTCCAATTCCCATCGGAATCCCTCCTCTCTCGAGCTTGCTCAGCCATTTAAAGGTACGGTACAGAATTAGAGCGCCACCCTGGGAAGCTCCCACCTGCTCCCACCACCCCAGCACCACTCACCTGCACCATCTCGCTGAAGGGCACAGTGCTGTTGGCTTCGGCCTTGGAGAAAGGTGGCAGCTGGAAGGGAGGGAGCCCCCGGGGTGTCTCCCCAGTGAGGGTGAACGGCTGGGAGCCCATCACCTGGAAGGAGTAGGCGACCAGGCCAGCAAACAGGACCACAAGTGCATTGCGAGCTACATCAGAGAGGAAATTACCGCGGTGAAAGCATCGCTCCGAGCCCAGTGGGGATGGGCACAGTGGAGAGACATGCACTGGGGGCTCTTTCCAGCCAAGGTGGATGCCTGCTGTCCACAAGAGCAAGGGCAGCAGCAGAACGAACCTCCCACCAGCGGGCCCCAGCCCTGCCCTGGAGAGACCAACCGTGCACGGGGCGTTCTGTCTCCACAGCCCACTCAGTCCTGGCCCTTCCTGTGGGGGCTGCCCACAAGGGGCCAGGCACTGCCAGTCAGGAGAGTGGTTTGGACTGCTGCCCCTCCAGGGGACAGACCCATCTCACACAAGCAGGGCCGGCTCCAGGCACCAGCTTAACAAGCAGGTGCTTGGGGCGGCCAAGGGAGAGGGGCGGCACCTGCGGCAATTCGGGGGTGGCAGGTCCCTCACTCCCTCTAGAAGCGAAGGACCTGCCGCCGAACTGCCGCTGCCGATCGCGGCTTTTCTTTTTTTCTTTCCCCAATTGCTGCTGCCGGTCGCGATTGCAATCGCGGCTTTTTTTTTTTTTTTGCTTGGGGCGGCAGAAATGCTGGAGCCGGCCCTGCACACAAGGGCCCCCAAGCAGCCGTCCTATTGGAACAACTTGTGGGCCCTGCCAACACGGGCCCGATTCGGGCCTGGTGGTGAACGGCCCCACGGCCCATCACATCCCCCAAGAGCCAGCCTGGGCCAGAGCCCTCTCCCAGCAGGCATTTGCTGCAGACCCACAACGTGCTGTTTCTTCCTCTTTGCAGGGTCCTCATTTCTCCTCATCACCCTCGGACCCTGGGCTAACTCCGGGTGCTGCCGGGAGGAAGCGGACGTCAGTCAGAGCTTGGCAGGGCCATCAACCAACCTGTTGCTGTGGCCCAGACGATAAGACGACTGATCCTGACAGACAACAGCTCCACCCGATGGATCCTGGGGATGTGGCCTTTCATCGCCCTGAGCCCCACAAGCACGGCCAGGCAGACCAGCCCCAAGAGAGCATCCCCGGTCCTGCAAACAGACCAAATCTGGGACGTGTGGCAACACACTGCAATCACTACTGCAAAGGTTTTCTGTGGTGGGGAGGGCCCAGCCCAGCCCAGGCTCCAGCTGTGAGCGAGGAGACTCGTCTCTGCCCCTATCAGATCAGTTCTCAGGGAACAGGGAGACGGACCCAGGTCAGAAACCCGACAAGAATCAGTGGAGCAGCATCCACTTCCAACCGGAACTGGCCAGGGGCAACCACTCCCTCCCGTCCCCCCCGTTTCAGCCCCTCACCGCACTGCGGCAAAGGGCATGTAGCTCACACGGGCAGAAACAAATGGGGCTGCTCTAAAGCCAGGGAGCTGGCCACAGAGGAGGGGGCTGCAGTGAGGAAGTCTGCAGCCTTGATCCCTGATACTGGGGGGAGGAAGCTGCCCAGGGAAGGGGCAGTGAGGGCTGAGAGAACAGACCTGAGCTGCTGGGTCGAGGGCCCCCGGGTTGGAAGCTAGTGCAGAGGGGTGGCCGGGGTTCCCGTACCAAGCACTGTGGGAGGGGTGCAGTCAGCATAATGGATAGGGAGAGACCCTGGAAGGTGGGCTTGGCTGGAGGGTTAACCCACAAAGGAGAGGCACAGTGGCTCCTGACCAGCAAGATGGGGACCGCAGAGCGAGTCATTGTGTCAAGGTGCTGGGTGACTGCAGGATGGGGCAGTGGTGAGGTAATTCCCCAGGTGAGCCACGAGGAGGCACCGCTGAGCAGTGAGTAGCACAGGCCCATTACACCCAGTAATTACCTCACCACAGGGGCAGCTAACTAGAGGCAGAGCAAGGTGAGGCACAGAGACAACTGAGCTCACAAGCTTGGGCTGTCTGAGATCAGGGAGGCTGAGTGAGGCACAGATGCTTCCAGGGCTGGCTTGAACTGGGAGCCATGCAAGTAACTGCTTGGTGCTAGCACTTTCGGACTGGCAGCTCACCGACGAGCCCAATGCCCTGCTCTAGCAATGGGACTGAGGAGGGAGACAATTCACAGCTCCATTTTCCACTCCATCCCCCCTTTCTGCCAACTGGGGAGGCCACAAGCAGTCAGGCTGACCCCATATGTCCCCACACCCCAAAGCAATCCAACATGACGGAGGGCATGGAGTACAGCTTTGTGTTGGCACAGGGCACTGGGGTTGGGCAGAGTCTGCTTGTGCCTGGTGTGATCTGACGGATGACGCAGCGGGCAGCTGCCCCTTATAGTCCCCGTGCCTTTCCCAGCCCTGCCTTCCCCCCACCTCCACACCAGCCACGCCAGGACGTTGGTGGAAGGAATGATCTAGGAAGAGCACAGAGATGGCTGCTCACCTGGTCTCCCCGATTCTTTGGAAGGTGTGATACACCTGCAGGAAAAACTGCCGTGGGATGTTGTGCAGCCCCAGGATGTTCTGCGCAAACAAACAAAGGCCCTGTGAAAGCCCAGCACAGCCCCAAGTCCCAGATGCACCTGACAGGTACCCCAATGCCAAATCAAACAGCATGGCATTGGCCCCTCCCCTTCCCCATGGCGCTGGCCCATGCAGTGTCTTTTGTGGCTGCTACCTGGGAGCTTTCATCAGGGACCAGACCACATAGCTGTGTGCAAACCTCTGGCCAAGGAATTTTCTCCAGATCCTTCCCCCACCCCTAGGAAACTTTGGAGGCTCAGTGGGGAAAACAGTTCCCATTCTCCCAGATGCCTGGTGCTGAGGCAGCCCCAGCCCCATGGAGACAGAGTCCTGCTTCCCATGCAAGCAGACAGGCTCTCCCAAACCTGGTATTCAAACTGGGGTGTTTTCCGTGACCCACGACTGTCCAGCAGCCGCCTCTCGAATTCTCACTTGTCACCAGAGACTGACGGTGATTGTGGCTAAAAGAGCTCAGAGGTTCCTCCCAGAAAGAGCACTTGATGAAACCATAAGAGATTAGCTGATGTTTTCTCTTGTCTAGCGCCTTGCAAAGCATATGCTGACCCACGTCCCTCTCTGATTACGGTCAACCACAAAGGAAATGTGGCAATACCTAAAATCACCACAAGGAATGAAGAGGATTGGCCAAGCCATGGACCAGTCAAACCTCACAGCCAATCCCAGGCCCCCCACCTCCCCGCAGAGAAAAATCACCCAGCACAACAGTCAGATGGTACAGATTGTCCCCGGCCGCAGCATCCCCATAACCCCCGTTGTCAGCAGAGAGGAGGACAGTGTATTTACAAGGGAAGCATACAGCTTGGTTTAGCTTTGTCCACACAGCATAACTACCAGGTCCCCCAGGAAGCCCAGCCAATGGGCAGAACATCACCAGCACTGAGCATGCTCTCAGCTCTGGGAGGGAGGGAGCGAGGAACCCACTATGGGTCACCAGCATGGCAGCGCAGGGCACTCACCCCATCCCACCAACCTTGCAAAATCCTTCCAGTGCACTCATCTGGCACAACTCTTTGTTTGTCTGAGGGGCCAGCCAAGTATCCTTCATGTTCCCACTGATATCACTGTGCTGAGCTAAGCAGACGGTGCACCTGGGCCGGTGAATTTTTATGACAACTTTACAAGGCTGCATTAGGCTACTGCGCAAGTTAAACTACAGAAATGGAAAAGGTCACATGCAGGAGAAGGTCCTACCTTGACCTGGTTGAAGCTAATGGTGACCGAAGCGGCCGAGGTAAACCCTTTAATGACGGGGCAGGAAACGAAGTCCAGTAGGAAACCTGCAAGGGATGGAAATTCCTATAAGGAAGCTGCTCTCCTAGGTACACACTGCAGCATGCACACACATGCAGAGTGCAAGGCTGTACAAGTCGGAGCTGGACAACAGCAGAGACATTTCTTGCGGGGACAAGTTGCTAGACTGAGAAGCGTCATACAAAAACAAGGCCCAACCTGGCCGCAGCATCTCACCGAGGTGCAGGAGACCCATGGCTAGCTGGATACAGCCTGACAGGAAGGTCAGCAGGATGGCATAGGCAGGGTCATGGAACGCATAGGAAGAGACCAGCAGCGACATAATGGCCGTTGGACCCAGCGTCACATCTTTTGAGGTCCCCAGCAGGCAGTAGACAAAGCAGCCCATGAAGGAGGAATAGAGACCGTACTGCACAGGAACAAACAGAGCCTTCAGCACCAGAATCACAGCAACCTGGGAACCTGCTCGGATCATGCCGGGAACTGGGCATTCTGAAAGGAGGGCTGGGCTTGGTTAACAAAGGGTCTGGCCATGGAAGTATCCCAGGAGAACGTATTGGGTAATCTTCAGAAGAAACGTCTGTAGGACGTTCGTCACCCTGATATCTGTCCCACACACTTTCTGAAAGAGGAACATGGACGGTCCCAGGAGGCTGCCTGCCTTCAGTCCCCCAATGTGCCCTGTAGGATGACCAGATCTCCCCATTTTATAGGGACGGTCCCGATATTTGGGACTTTTTCTTATATAGGCTCCTATTACCCCCCACCCCCTGTCCCGATTTTTCACACTTGCTATCCAGTCACCTTAGTGCCCTGCCACAACCACTCACCTTGCCATGTGTTACTGCCTCGCTAACACCCACCCAGTCCCCAGCTGTTACAATCAGCAGCATTCTGCCAGGATATGCAAGCACCCCCCCACACACTGTAATCACCCCCACTGTGAACAGTGCCCCCTTTATAACGCTCAGAACTCTGCATTTTTGCAGTGGCTACCATTAAAAACTTGAGGTTTCCTGCGTGGCAGTATTTACAATATGCTCTGTGCTGTGACTGGGAAACACCTCCAATGCCACGGTACATTTAGCTACTGCAGCTGGGGAACATCTAGGCTGTAGTGGCGTTGGGGGTAGGTGCTATAAAGGGGACACTATGGATTTACTCGCACATGGAAAGAGTGAGCTCTAAGCTTGGGTGTAGGTAAGGCCAGGTGAGGAGCCTGCATTGATCAGATCAGCACACGCCTATGCCAGGGACAGCCCAAGGGACGTACTTCTCAATGTCCCCAGCACTGAGGCATTGGGGTCCCTGTTCGAACACAGGAGGGGAAGGGAAACAATACTTATTGGTTGCCTCGAGAGGATTCTGCAAAGGAACTCACAACAGCTGCCTCCACCCACCCCTGGCACAACCCTCTGGGTCTAGAATCAAGCAACCCACCTGAACTGGCAGGCCGGCCACCTCGGCATAGGCCAGCGCTTGCGGCACGACCGTCAGGCCCACGGTCACGCCAGCGAGGAGATCGAGCTGCAGCCACCCCAGAGAATACTGGGGCAGCCACCTGAGGACAGGGAACCACCTCTGCACTGTGTGGTAGGAACAGCACCGCGTGGGGGCCTCTCGGTCCCGCTCTGCCATAGCAGCTTTCTTGGGGATTCAGGCCAGTGTGTAACACGCTCCAGGCTCCGCTGGGTCTGTCAGGGCACCGCTAGAATCCCCTGCAGCGGTCTCAGGGGACATGGTGACCGGGAGAAGACAGTCTCCTCAGCAGCTCTGTTCAGTAGAGTTCTCTGGTTCTCCAACATACCTGCATGGGAAGGAGGGTCAGAGACTCGGCCTAGGCCGGGGAGGGATGCACAGGGCACTGTCTGTCCACTGATAGCACCAACCGATGGCCTCCTCTCCTTCTGGTCTCCTATCAAGGCCCAGACTGAGGGATGCCTCCACCTCCTTCATTCACCTGGTTGAGGTCTCCTAAGGCAGAGCCTTGGCCCTGGGGGCAAGTGCAGAGAACTTGCTGGGTGGAGTTTTTCTGTGCCCTAGAATGGATTCTGGCTCTCTCTCCTGGAACAGGATCCCAGAGGGTCACTGGCTAGCAGCCCTCCAGGGCAGGGAGTGGGTCCCAAAGGGCTGGCCTGGGCCAGGGCAGAGTGCTGCTCAACTGGTTTCTCTCTCTCTCTCTTTGGCAAAGAGACGGAAATAGAGAGTTTTTACACAGCGCTGCAAAGAACGAAGGAGTCCCCCGTTCCCAGAAATGCCCAGCACCTGGATCTGAGCAGTACGTCGCCCAGCAGGGGTGAGTTTCTCTGACTATTTTACAAAGTCAAGGGCTGAGAACAGAGGAAGACCAGCCAGGGCTAGCTGGATCCGCGGCAGGGACAGGTGGCATACACCTCTCTACCTGTGCAGGGCCAAGGTGACAAAGACCCACGATGAGGGGCACAACAAACCCCATGTCACACAGGAATATCAACAAAGATACATTAGAACTGGAAAAGGTACAGAGAAGGGCAACAAAAATGATCAGGGGTCTGGAACAACGTCCCTAGGAGGAGTGATCAAAAAGACTAGGACCGTACAGCTGAGAAAAGAGGCGACTAAGGGGGGATACAATAGAGATCTATAAAATCATGAACGTTATGATGGAGAACGTGACTAGGGAAGTGTTATTTACCCCCTCACGTAACACAAGAACCAGGGGTCACCTGATGAAAGAAATGGGCAGCAGGTTTAAAACAAGAGGAAGGGCTGCGCTGCTCCACACCACACACACGGAACTCTTTGCCGGGGGATGTTGCGAAGGCCAAAAGTATAACAGGGTTAAAAAAAGAATTAGAGGAGTTCATGGAGGACAGGTCCATCAATAGCCAGGGATGGCTCCCGGGCTGGCCCCGTGTCCTCAGACCCAGAGCAGGGCGAGGCTCCTGCCCCCAGCCCTGGAACAATTTGGGGGGGGGGGCTGAGAGCCATTGAACCACACAGTAAAACCCTGTCTAGGATGGAAACCACTTAAAGCCCGGGGGGGAGGGGGCAGCAGCTCCCCTAGTTCCAGCCCCTATCGCCGGGAGCCCAGGGACAGGGGCTCCTCTGGGGACACGACTGCCAGTGGTAGCGGTGTGGGGCGCCCAGCGGGGTCGGGGAACAGGAGAGGAGGCGCCCGGGGGCCCTGGGGAGCTCTGGCTGCCCCGGCCCTGCTTGTCCCCCCCGCTGCCCGGCCAAGGGACCCCCGGCCCCGCACTCACCCGCGCCAGCCGCCGCCGGGCGCCCGGACCCCGGCCCGGCTCATGTGACGTGCCCGGGGCGGAGCCGACGAGGGGGCGGTATCCCCGGGCGGCCCTGCGGGAGGGGCCCGGGCTGCAGGTCGCCATGGGCCTGCGCTCGGCGCTGCTGCTGCTGCTCGCCCTGCCGCTGGGCCGGGCCGGCCGGGCCCGCAACGTGCTGCTGCTCGTGGGTGAGTGCGGCCCGGACCGGGCACCTGGGGAGCGGGGTCAGCTCCCGGACCGGACCGGGCACCTGGGGAGCGGGGCCAGCCCCCGGACCCGACCGGGCATCTGGGGAGCGAGGCCAGCCCCCGGACCCGACCGGGCATCTGGGGAGCGAGGCCAGCCCCCGGACCCGACCGGGCATCTGGGGAGCGAGGCCTGCCCCCGGACCGGGCCAAACCGGGCACCTGGGAAGTGGGGCCCGCCCCCGGCCTGGGCACCCTGGCACCAGGGATGGCTTCTGGACTGGGCACGGGGATCTGGCTGGCACCCAAAGCTAGACTCTCCTGGTACCCAGACCCCGGGAACAGCAACCAGCCCCTAGACCAGACTCCTCTGGCACCTGGACCCAGGCAACAGGGACCAGGCAGCCAGACCCTGGGACGGGCACCAGCCCCCTAGACAAGCTCCTAGTGGCCACGAAATCATTGGCGGTGACTCACACCCATGGGAGCAGCTGCAAGAAGGGGATTCCGGAGTCACTGCTCTGACTAACTGCCCAGTCCCCACGGCAGCCCCTGGGACAGGAACTGCCAGAGCAGCTGGGAGTACAGTGCAGGGCTCTGCGGCCTGGTTCACTACAACTCGTGCGCTGCTGCGGCCTGGTTCACTACAACTCGTGCGCTGCTGCGGCCTGGTTCACTACAACTTGTGCGCTGCTGTGGCCTGGGGTGGGTGTAACCAACACTGCAGGGCCCATGGCAGGGTTTGAACTCAGGCTCGCAGAACAGATGCATGAGCATCAGCCCTGTGAGCTAGAGGATGGCACCTGTAGCAGACTCATTAACCTCTCCTGTGAACCAGCCGTGGGGGGATAAATACCCCCCCTCTTCTAGTGCCCCATGGGCCCTGAGCTCACAGCCTGCCCTGCTTCTCCCTGCTGCACAGCGGATGATGGCGGCTTTGAGAGCGGCGTGTACAACAACTCCGCCATCAACACCCCCAACCTGGACGCCTTGGCCAGGCGCAGCCTCCTCTTCCGGAACGCCTTCACCTCCGTCAGCAGCTGCTCCCCCAGCAGGGCCAGCATCCTGACCGGCTTACCCCAGGTAGGGCCTTCCCGAGCCTCGCGCTGGGCAGGGAGGGGGTGGTTCTGCTGCCTCGGGCCCTTGCTGGGCCCATCGATAGCGCCTGGCTATCGGCATTTGTAAGGCATCCAGCCCCGTAGCTCAGCTAGTCCTTCCCTAGGCCCATCAAGGCTCGTTCCCTACACGCCCTGCTCTGGGGCTTTGTCCATGGCTCAAGCGATGAGTCTTCCCCCACTTTCCCTTGATGGCCTATTGCCCAGCCCCAATGTCTGGTGCCTCCGTGGTAGCACACGCTCAGCCCGTGGCACCTGAAGACAGCCGTGGTTTGGCTCTGCAGGGCGGCCGGTGCAGGGACGTGCGTTCCTGGCCAATTTGTCTTGTTGTTGGTCTCTGTTTTGCAGCACCAAAATGGGATGTATGGGCTGCACCAGGACGTGCACCATTTCAACTCCTTTGACAAGGTGCAGAGTCTTTCCCTGCTGCTCAGCCAGGCACAGATCCGGACAGGTAAACAGCCAGGGGGTGGGAAGAGAAGGGAGTGGAAGAGTGTGCAAAGCCGTTCCCTTTCCCACACCCGTCTCACTGAACCCCATCCACGCATGTGAGAGATGGGCAGCAAAACGTGTGCCTAAGATACCACCCCACTAGACAAGTTTCATTAAGTCACACACACACACACACACACACTTTAAATCAAAGCGATTGACATCACCAATTTAGACATGATTTAAATCACAAGTTTAACCTTGCTTTGCATTTGTCCTTCTCTCATTTTCCTAAAGAAAAGTCGATTCTCATTGGTTGGTAACCATTCAAACCTGTCACTTTGCAGCTAAATATGCAGCCTTTATACTACTTGGTGCTTCGTTTTGCTAACCAGAAGGATGCAAACATGTATGGCTAAATACTATTTTTTTTAAACTTAATTAAAATTATTTTAATAGACAATAAGTTTAGGCCTTAACATAGGTGGTCAGCATCAAATTTAATTTTAAATAGGTCTGGTTTTTAAATTAAACCTGGATTTAATTTAAATTTTAAAAATCCAATTTTAATTTAAAAAAATCTTTTTTTTATTCATCAACTTTTATCGATCCTGCTCCCACGCCCCAGCTTGACTCTGCATTTCTGCCTGGACTAGTCACTTTCACTTCTGTATCTAGAGACCCAGTGGCCTCTATAGGCCTAATGTGGTTGCGCAAGCCAGTGTTTCCCTGCTGCCCCAAGCATCAGAGCAGGGCAACTCCTAACCCCGCCCCGGGGGAGCATGGAAAGACTGAAAAAGCATCCTCTGCTTTAACTGCCTGTCACATGCTTGCTCCTGACGGGCCGGGCTCTTTCTCCTGCAGGGATAATTGGGAAGAAGCACGTTGGGCCGGAGACGGTGTATCCCTTTGATTTTGCATTCACTGAGGAGAACAGTTCTGTGCTGCAGGTGGGCAGAAACATCACCCGGATCAAACGGCTCGTCCGGAAATTCCTGCAGAGCCAGGACGAGAGGTGAGGCCCTGCACGCCCCGCCGCAGGATTCTCTCTGGGCCTGAGCAACCTTGCCTCCTAGCACCCTGGTCCTGATGCACAGGGTACCCCTGTGCCTGAGTTACAGGGAGATGCAGCGGTCAGCACCTTCCATCAGGTTACCAGCTCCTCTCGGGGACCCTCGGGGGCTCTATGGGAACCAGCTTTGTCTTCAAGTCCCAATTCATCACAGGTGAAATGAGCTGACGTTTCTCTGTGCAGGTAGCCCCAGGCTTTGGTTGGAGCCAGTTGGAGGCCGTGAGCTAGTGTTATCACTGGGTCTGGATGGTGGCCCAGGGCTAGGGTTAGGACTGGGGTCCGTGGGATGCCTCAGGCCATGCTTAAGCAGTCCTTTCCTGCTCGGCCCGTGCTGTCAGCCTCTCCCAAGCACTGCAGTCACAAGCTCTCTTCTCGGGATTTCCAGGCCGTTCTTCTTGTACGTCGCCTTCCATGATCCCCATCGCTGTGGCCACTCCCAGCCCCAGTACGGGGCCTTCTGTGAGAAGTTCGGCAATGGCGAGAGCGGCATGGGCTGGATCCCCGACTGGAAGCCCCAGACGTACAGCCCAGAGCATGTGCAGGTAGGACAGGGCCGTTGGGAAGCAGCTGCCCACGCTCCAGGCCAGAGCTGGGCGGCACAGCGGGGAAGAAGGCTCCTGCAGGCAAAGCTGTGGGGTGACTCGGGGTGACCCTGGCCCTTCTCCCCCTCACCCCCACCCCAAGCAGTTACGGGGGATGAGTGGGGTTAGGAGGGGAGCAGCCCTGAGCACGGAGATGGAGCCACGGTCACTGGCAGGGGCTCTGTCCTCAGTTTAGCTCTGCTGCCTCCTGCGTCCTCTCCCCACCGCTCTTGGAGCCTCCAGCGCTTAGCAGCTGCTGCGTTTCCTCCCCCCGCAGCTCCCGTACTTCGTTCCAGACACTCCAGCCGCTCGCGCTGACCTGGCCGCCCAGTACACAACAATCGGGCGCATGGACCAAGGCAAGTACCCGCTGTGGTCGGGCAGCAGGACGTGGGGGCCCGAGCCCCCAGCGCAGGGTCTTGCTGGGCGAGAGGAGAAAACCCACCCTCAGCTGGGGTGGGGGGCTGGGGCTGGGATGGAGGCAGCCGTCCTGCTGGGTGAAAGTGCAGGGGCCCCCCGGCAGCCACACAGCTCTGCTCTTCTCTCTGCACGCAGGGATCGGGCTGGTCCTGGAGGAGCTGCGCAGTGCCGGCTTGCACAACACCACGCTGGTGATTTACACCTCTGACAACGGCATCCCCTTCCCCAGCGGCAGGACCAACCTGTACTGGTCGGGCACTGCTGAGCCCCTGCTGGTCTCCTCCCCCGAACACCCCGAGCGCTGGGGGCAGGTCAGCCAGGCTTACGCCAGCCTGCTGGGTAAGAGCGGTCACTTCCTCTCTGTGGCCTAGGCAGGGGCTGGGGTCATTAGGGGAGTTGGGTGGGGGCCCCGGTACAGTGCTGTGTAGAGTGATACCAAATCATGTGTCGTCTCCCCCGCCCGTGCCCTGACACCACGGGCATGGCTGGGGTGAAGCCCTGGCTCCGCAGCCCGAAAGGCGACTCTCTCCCCACTGGATGGATTTGCTTGTCTTTCCGAAAGAGCCGTGTAATCCCCAATGCCACGGGAACGAGTCTGGGGCCGGAAGGAGGAGGATGGAGTCTGAGAGCATGAAGGTGCCCAGCCCCCGGGGAGAGGGGATTGTGGGATAGGTGGGTAACTCCCTGGATGTACAGGGCCGGCCCCAGCTCCAGAGGGCTCACAAGCCAACAGGGGACAATGGCTCAGAGCTGCAGCAAGGTGGGCAGATCAGTGCGGGAGGGAGGCCTGGAGGAAGTGGGTGTGAAGGAGAAAAGGGCACCGGGGCAGGAAGCGGGAGGCTGTTCCCCGCACAAGGGGAGCCCAGCAAAGGCATGAAGCTGTGTGTGGAAAGAGAGGAAAGGGGCCGTGAGGAGAGAGGCCCGGGAGTCCTGTCCTCCAGCGGCTCGTGCCGGTGACTGACTCTCCCTGGCCGCCCCACAGGAATGTCAGGGAGCACCCGTCACTCCCGCAGGGCCCAGCTGCAATTCCCGGGACGGCCTCCACCCTCCCGCTGGGTTCTGCCCCCTCCTCTCGGTCCGAGTCTCTCTTCAGGGGCTGTTCTGGCCCACTCCTCTTGCCAGTTGCAGACGTCACCCTCTTTTCCCCTCTCCAGATCTCACGCCCACCATCTTGGACTGGTTCGCCATCCCCTATCCCAGCTACAGCATCTTCGGCACCAAGACAGTCCAGCTCACCGGGAAGTCGCTCCTGCCAGCCCTGGTGTCAGAGCAGCCCTGGGTCACGGCCTTCAGCAGCCAGAGCCACCACGAGGTCACCATGTACTACCCCATGCGGGCGATTCAGCACCAGCAGTTCCGCCTGATCCACAACCTCAACTTCAGGATGCCTTTCCCGATCGACCAGGACTTCTACGTCTCGCCAACCTTCCAGGACCTGCTCAGCCGGACCAGAGCCCGGCAGCCGACCCACTGGAACAAGACCCTGCACCAGTACTATTACAGGGACCGCTGGGAGCTGTTCGACCGGAGCAGCGATCCCACCGAGAGCCGGAATCTGGCCTCCGACCCCCAGTACGCCGAGGTCTTGGAGCTGCTCAAAGCCCACCTGTTGAAGTGGCAGTGGGACACTAATGACCCTTGGGTGTGTGCCCCAGACGGCATCTTAGAGGAAAAACTGAGCCCCCGGTGCCAACCCCTTTACAATGAACTGTGAGTCACCGGCTCACCTTGCGGGAGTCCTGTCTGCATTCCTTCCAGCAGCCCAGCCCCGGGTCCTGCGTGGCCCTCGGCTCCTCCCCAAATCCTGACACAGCCCCAGAACCCCCAAGGGAACAGCTAGCTCGTCTGCCAAATGAGACATCAAGTGCCTAAACATGCAGCCCCCGGGCTCCAGGGTCCACAGAGCGACCCCGCAGCCACGCCAGAGCTCCAGCCACCCTCCGTCTAGCACAAGGTGGGGCAGCAACCAGAGATGGGCTGGTCCCACTCCCCCATTCACACAACTGGCGTGTGCTTTGTGTGTCAAAACAGCATCTGCCCCTGAAGCTCAAATGGGACATTTTCCTCCTCAGTGGGGTGTCATCGCACCCGGCAACAGGCAGCGCTGGACTGCAGCCGACCTGAAAGCTGTCAAATGCATGATCTCAATAAAGTCGCTGGGAAGAGAACGTCCTCGGCTTACTCACAAGCTAACCTCTGTGCCGATCTCCTGCGGTGGCTCCAACAGCACCTCCTGCAGCCGGAGGTTGGGACTGGTGCTGCTGGGAGCTCCCCACATCGGGGCTTTTGCCCCATTTGCCAGAGAGTCTCCTGCTGGCCATGGAGGAGCTGAGAGCCCCCTCTCCTTAGGGCCGGTACATTGGATTTGGTGTCACCACCTCAGGGAGGGCCAGGAGGGGTCTGAACACGCAGCAACTGTCAGTAACAACACGGTTTAATTTAGCAAACTACAGAATTGGCAGTCCCTGGAACGAGCACGTCCTGTTCAGTCCTGGCTCCCTGCTCTCCCCAGGGCTGTGGGAGCAGGGTGCTCAGAGATCCCGAGGGAGCTGGGATACCCAGTACAACGAGGCAGACCCGTGGGGGCAGCTAACCAGGGAGGAGCCTGCGTGGCAGGGGACACAGCAAGGCCTACTGGAGTTGCTGTTCCCTCCCTGTGCAGGCGGGCTGGCGACTGCACTTCCGAGCAGCTAGTGCCAGGCTGGGAGAACAGGTGGAGGTGGCCCAGGCACCAGGCAGAGGTGCCCTGCCCACCCCGGGGACCCGCCCTGGCACCAGGGACACTGTTCAAAGGCAGCCCCGGCTCACCCCAGCCAGCCGCCCTTTCACACCATGACAGGGGTGGCATTAAAACCAGCCTCTCTCCCTGAACTAGAGTTACTGTGTTTCTCTGCCAACAGGGCAGAGGCCAGCTGGGCAGGTAGGGGGCTCACCCAGCACTGCGAAGTCCATTAACCCTTGAGGTAAGAGGGTCTTTCAAACCTCTCCCTCCCCACACCCCAAACCAAACTCTTGGTTTAAATAGGTGACATTTGCAGAGTTGCCAAGGTGACGGTTCCCCCTGCCCCACCCTGTGTCCAGGGAGATCAGTGACGATCTTGTTCTATCCACACGATCTTCTTCTGCTCGTTGGCGACGGCTGCTCGCACGGCGCTGACAAGCGCATCCAGGTCGCTCCAGGTGTTGGGGGCGATGGTGCCGTACAGGCAGGGCACTTTCTCCAGCTGGGCCTCCTCTCTCCGCACACAGTCCAGAAGCTGCTCCTCTGTGGCTCCGAGACGCTGCAGTGCCTTCCTGAAACAGAGCCCGTGGGAGACTCCGTGAGGGGACGCCCTGAGCCGTGTGACCAGCACAAAGCTGGCTAGCAGCGGAAGAGGCAGTGATTGAAAAACTCTCGTTGACTTTAGAGCCAGGATTTCACTGTTTGTCCAGGGGCTAGACAAGGGGATGGATCAGGGCTCCTGGGTTCTAGGCCTGCCTCCTGCCGGGAAGCGTGGTCTGGTGACTGTGCAATACACATCACAGTAGTGGGCAGCTGGGAGGCCGGACTCCTGGGTTCCAGTCCCAGCTCCGGCACTGACGAACCACCTGAGCATGAGCATTTTACCTTCCGTGCTCAGGTTGGACGATACCTGCCCTGGGGAAGTGTCTTGAGTCCCCCCAAGAAACGGGGCTGTAGAGACCACAGGGTTATTGTTCGAGGCCCCTGGTGTGGGCACAAACATTCCCTCAGCAATGCAATGGGGAAGGGCTCACCCCGGCCAGGCGGCTGGGTGCTATTGGACTGTCTTTACATCAATCACTGGTGCAGCCAACCAGAGGGGCACCCTGTGGCTCATTCACATCCCCTCCACCGGGTACACGCAGGCATTCAGCTGCTGCAGCCGTGGCACAAGGCACCCAGGGGAGGGCAGGCCCAGGCCCTCATTCCCCAGAGCTCCAGCAGCCTCCGGCAAGCAGGAGACGTTTGCCCTGAGGGGCCCCAGCAGCCCGTCTCTGCCCAGAATGCTGGTACGTACTTGAGCTTCTTGGCATTCTTCTCGCTGATGGAGATGAGGAGGAGGATGGGATAGATCCCCGCGGCGTGCAGGGCTTGCACGCACTCCAGCCCCACGTCCAGCAGGCTGTGCACGTCCTAGAGAGAGCCAGGGAGAGAACGCGAGGGGCTGGCACCAAGTGGGCTCATGGGAAGGGACAGGCGCTGGCCAGGGCTGGCGCTGCTGATGAGCGGACAGGCGCTGGCAAGAGCCAGAGAGTCTGCGGCCAGGGAGCATTACAGAGTCCATTGCTGTGCTCTGGCTAGATTCACCTCTCTGCTGCCCAGCGGGGGAGCCGCAGGCACTGGGATTAATGGACGGATGGATGCAGATGCCCGGTGGGGTAGCGGGGAGGTTTGGCAGGTCTCGGTGCAGTGTCTGTAGGTGCCTCTGTCCCATCTGCTCCTAACCCAGCCATGGCAGGTACCCCTCCTACCCGCGGGCCCTGCAGCTCTCCCCGGGCGGCCTTCAAGGGGATGCAGGTAACAACCATCAACTGACCTGCTGCATGTTTGAGACCAGAAACCCTTGACTCTCCTCCCGGCCCCACGCTGCCAGCTTCTGGCTTCCCGGTCAGGGAAGGCTCTGATAGTCGGAGCCCAGAGCACCCATCTCAGTCCCGCCTGCCCCCGGCCCCACACCTGTTACCTTCTCCAGCAGCAGCTGAAGCGCCTGGCATGTGACACAGCAGCGGCTGTCCGGCTCCCGCTGTTCCTGGACCAAGCTTCTGTTCTGGGCCGTGCATTCAGCCTCACACAGGAGTCCTGGGCGGAGGGAAAGTAGGGAAGGTGCCAAGTGAAGTAACCAAGTCTGATTCGCCGGGAGTGGCCTCATGGGGGTCCCCCCCCATGTCACCTCAGGCAGTATGGGCCTCGGAGAGGGGGAGACTCACCCAGCAAAGCAGCGCTGGCTCCCGTGACAGCATGAGGGCACTGGGGAGGTGAACTCGGAGCCCTGACATGCTCCACCCAGATGGGGGAGATCAGCCGGCTTCAGCGGCGGGGCACGGAGGGAGCGGGGTAGCAGGGAGCAAGCCCTGAATGCTGCCAGCCCTGGCCCCTGGATCCACGCCCCTGCATGAGCACAAGGGATGGGAGCCTGCACCCAGCACGGCCATGGCAGGATGTCCAAGGGTGAGAGGATGCCGCAGGGACGTACCTGACGGGCATTTCTCAAAGCCCTTGGTGAGGCACAGCTTGTCGCTCAGGATCTTCCCCAGCAGCGTGGGCACAAAGAGAACCGGGCGCAGCTGGGCCAGCTTGTGGGGTCTCACCAGCGTGTATGGCATCAGCGTGAAGCAGCTCCCTGCCTGCAGGCAGAGCCGGGGGCAGGCTGGGCAGACACAAAGGGATAGCAGGACGGTCAGGTGAACCCAGGGCACTGGAACCCCCGTTACTGCCAGGCAGCTGCAGGGCTGGCGCTACGCTGGGGAGGTGGATTCGTGGCAGCTGGCACAGGGCCTGGCATCAGCAAAGGGAACGCAGCGGGCAGCTGAGTGCGACAGCAAGAACTATCTAGCCTGTGCCCTTGTTCATCAGACAGCCAAGGCTGGATTTCTAGGGGGGCTAGCGCTGGGATTCACCTGGCCAGCCCCAGGAGTCAGGCTCTGGGCTCTCCGACAGCTCTAGCTAACAACGCACCGTCCGCCTTGTTGGGATCGTAGACGTTACACTCGATGGACGACCACAGAGGGTTGATCTTGCTCTTGTCTGTGCTGATGATCCGCACCAGCTTTGGCTGCCCCCCTGAAGACTGCAGATCGGAGAGGAGAGGCCTTGAGTTAGCCCCCAGGGATGGAGAGCAGCCCCCCTCCCCCCACCGGTGAGACGCCAGCCCGGACACCAGCGTTCAGCAGCTGTCTGACTTGCTGCAATGATTGCTCACCGTAGGCCAAGCGATGGCCCCTGGATACCGCCCAGCCCACCGTGCGGCATTAACCTCCACCCCTGGGCTGCCCCAAGCCCGCGGCACGGCGTTCAGTGCTGACAGACTGTCCCATTCCCCTCTCCCACGGCTGCAGCACCTCGGCGGGGCCCTGCTCAGAGGCCAGGGCACAGCAAGTGAATCTCTCCCCAGAGATTCTGCGCACCCAGGCCGGGTCCCCTGCGCCCCAAGTTCTGTTACCTTCCGAGCAGATGTGGTCTGCTGGGCCATGTCCTGGATAAGGCCGATGAGCCGTTGCTGAGCCCTAGAGAGCGGGGGAAGCAGAGCGTGGTTGGTTAGAGAGGGGATTAGCTAGCCCTAGGCCAGGGGGCAGGTATCTCAGCCAGTGAACCCTTCCCATGCACGCTGGGCTGCGGCAGCCACATAAAAGAGCCACGGACTTGGAGCCCAAGAAAAGCATCAAAGAGTTCAGGTCACAAGCAGACAGCTGGCTGGGCTGGAAAGGAGCTGGCAGACCACGGGCATGTCTGTGCCAGGCCAGAGAGGGGCATTAAATACCCTGAGGCAGCTGCAAAAGCAGCAGGAATATTAATCTGGGGGATGAGGCTGCAGGCATCGTGGAGGTTTCGATGGGCTGCACCCCCCCCCCCCAGTGCTGGGACACGTCTGCCTGATGAGCCCAGTACACCCCTGCTCTTGGTGGGTGGAGGCTGCGGGGCTGGGGGAGGTACATTCTCTGGGGCTGTGCCACACTCTGCAATGCCCAAGAGGAGCTGTGCTAGGCTGGTACACATGGGCACATCTATCAGCAGCTGCGCCAGGCCTGGGAAATGCTCTTTGCTGCATGGGATCATCGATCAATGCCACTCCCTGGCAGGGCTGTGCTGCATGGAGGGGACTGTGCAGGCAGAGCTCTGACACCGAGGAGCAGGCTCCCCCCGGCACGCTGGACAGGCCACTCACTGGTAGTAGTTGGGGACGATGCCTGCATCCATGTCCTTCATGCTGTAGGGATTCACCCGGCAGGCACTCCACTGGCTCTCGCCAAAGAACATGGTGTCCGTGACGTGGAGGATGTCATTGCACTGCACCGGCAGCTCCCCCGCTGCCTTCCCTTCCAGGGCCAGGTTGGCCCGGATGTAGAATGAGTCACCCGAGGTCACCACCTTGTTCTCTAGGTCACTCACCAGCCTCTTGTAACCTGGAGAGCAAGAGAGGAGGGCAGCAGGGCGTGGGGGAGGGGAGTGTGCAGCAGGGCATGGACAGGGGAGTGTGCAATGGGCAGGGGTGTGTGCAACGGGGAGGCGAGTGTGCAGCAGGGCATGGGCAGGGGAGTGTGCAATGGGGAGGGGAGTGTGCAATGGAGAGGGGAGTGTGCAGCGGGGCATGGGCAGGGGTGTGTGCAGCGGGGAGGGGAGTNGTGTGCAGCGGGGCATGGGCAGGGGTGTGTGCAGCGGGGAGGGGAGTGTGCAGCAGGGCATGGGGAAGGGAGTGTGCAGTGGGGAGGGGAATGTGCAGCAGGGCATGGGCAGGGGTGTGTGCAACGGGGAGGGGATGCATTGGGGCCGGGAGGATGTGCGGCTACAGCAGGAGGGACTGGGGCAGACCGGAAGGGATTACGGGGGCGGGAACCGTGCAGGGGACTGAAGCAGGGCGATGGGAGGGGGATGTGCCAATGAGCAGCAATTGCCTCTGGGCGCCCCTTGCCTTGGCAGAAGGCTGCAGCCCTTCCCCATTGCGCGTGGCTGGAGGAGCCAGCAGCGGTGGATGGATGCAGGCTGAGGAGGGCACGAGAGGGACTTACCCTCCATGTTCATTCTGACTGACAGGCAGCAGAAGCCATTCACCCTCTTCAGGACCCAAAGCGCCTCCTCCAGGGTTGCATCTTCCAGGATGGCCTTGAATGCTGGGTCTGTGACTTCATAATCCACCTGCAGGGGGCACCAGGTGCAGAGAGATGGGGTGGGCTTAGCAAAGAGAACGCTCACCTGGGGCCCGCAGCCCCGTCCGACCCGACGTCTGGGAGAGACGCACATTCGGGGAGAATGAACTCTCCCCATCTGCTCCCCAGCACCCCGGAGGGGTGGGGCTGCCCGGCCGGGGACTCAGGGTCATGAGGGGGGGAGCAGAGACCTGGCTATTCAGGAGTGAATTGGAAGGCCAGACTGGGCTAGCAGGACACTTGCATGCAGCCGGTGCCATTAGGCACAAAGAGCCCAGCTGCAAGGCAGGCAGCAGATATACTGGGTCCAACCAGTCTGTTAGCTGGGTCCGGGCACCAGCCCCTCCGGCGCAGTGAACAGGCCCTTGCGAGCTTCTGGCATATCCCACTCGCTTCCCCCCACCAAAATGCAGCCACCCCAGGAGGGGAACTTGGTGGCTGCCCAGCAGCACGACCCAGCTCCTTAGGGCAGGAGTGGAAAGCGATCTCCTTGCTGCATGGGAACCGCAGGGCACGTGAGAGAGGACGAATGGGGAGACCTCGGCCGGAGCACTGGGTCCAGCTCTGGACCTCTCGCTTTAAGAAACGTGGACAGACTGGAGAGAGCCCAGAGGAGAGCAACAAAAATGACCCAAGGTTTTGAAAACCTGACCTCTGAGGAAAGGTGAAAACGCTGGGCTTGTTTAGTCCTGAGAAAAGAAGCCGGGGGGCGGGGTGGGGGACCTGGTACCAGTCTGCAGGTGTGTTAAGGGCTGTGTGGACGAGAAAGGGATCAATCGCTCTCCTTGTCCACCGAGGAACGCGCTTACTCTGCAGCAAGGGAGAATTCGGTTAGCGATTGGGAAAGACTCTCCGGTTCTAAGGACAGCTCAGCACGGGCACAGGCTGTGGACTCCTGTCATTGGAGGTTTGTAAGAACAGGTTAGACAGACCCCTGCCGGGATCGGTGAGGTGACCCTGGCCCTGCCTCAGGGCAGGGGGACAAACTGCCTGGCCTCTTGAGGGCTCTTCCAGCCCTACGTCTATGATTCTATGAATGTAGCCGCCCGAGCTGGAATTCAGCCAGGACACCAGGCACCCGCCGTGGTCTAGCGAGATCCCATCAGTCAGGACCTTGGCTTGGCCGCTCACCTGAAGAGCAGTGCTTACAACGACTCAGCGCCCGGGGGATGCCAGGCTCGGGCATTTGTTCTGGGCCTCAGTTCAGGGCGATGTGACTGCCGATGAGTGTGAGGGACTAACGAGAGACTGGCGGAGAGGGAGAGATACGGGGCGGGCGGGCACAGACAGGCAGAGAGGAGACGTCAAGCCCCTTACCACCATGATCTGATTGCCTGGGGACAGAGACATCTCGTCGGCCACGGAGCCGGGAGTGACCCTGTGAATGAAGATGCCCGTCTGGTTGCCCCCGATGATGCTGATCTGCTCCAGCAGGGCAGTGCCGTGGAAGGCAATGGTGGTGATGCGGCTCAGGATGCGCCGTGCGGGCCGCCGGCGAATGGGCGTGCTGGGGAGGGAAGGGAGACACTTCATGTGAGGCAGTGGAAACAGCCAGTTCCAAGCAACCCCTCCTCCACCCTGCACCACCCCACTTCCCTTCAGGGAGTTCACACTAAGGGCCCAGCTGCTATCTCAAGAGGTGACCCCGGAAGCTCAGCTACCCCCCATCTGTGCTAAACACAGGGCAAGGTGTGGCAAGGAACCAGCGCTAGCCAGAGGCAACGCTTAATAGGTGCCGAGGTTTGCCGGGGGTCAGCCCCAGCCCCTCCTCTGTCAGTGGCGTGTAGCACTGTGCACACGTGTGGAGGGGAGGTGGGGGTGGCCCTGGGGCTGCAGCCACGTGACTATGGGATTCCTGCCTTAGACGGTCCTTGCTCAGGAACAATGAGCCCGCAGCAAGCCTGGGCGTGAATTTACCCGCATTAGCCTGTGCGCTTGGTCTGACTCTCGTGTGCACCCGGCTGAGGTGCACTTACAGCTTGTCGGAGCCCTGCCATCTAGTCCTCCTTGAACTAGATCAAAGGCAGCAGCGGCCCCTCTGCTGAGCAGCACCCCTGGATTTCTACCCCGGAGCTGGCTGAGAGCTCAGCACGCAGCGCGTGACTGCGAGAACACAAACAGGAGCTCTGTCCAGGGAGCGCTGCGTCTCCGGAGCTGGCCGCCTAGGAGTTCTCACCAAGATCCCAGGGATCAGGCCCTCACCCTGCTTTACTCCAGGCTCCCGTAGGGCAGAGCCCTCCCTAATGGGGGGCAGAAATCCGTGGGCAGCGTGACGTACCTCTCAGAGGCAGACGGGTCTAAGTCGAGCAGCTGGGCATTGCCCTCTGAAATGAAGGACAGTTTGAACCAGTGGAGGCAAAGGGACAAGCCAAGGAGGATGAAGAAAACCCCGAAACAGGCCCCTCCCCTCAGTAGTCTCCCCCCGGCACCCCTGGCAGCCTGGGCAGGAGGCAGGGTCCATTGCTAGCACCGCACCCATTTGGCTGGTGAGCCCAGAGATCAGCTGTCACCCAGTCTGCTGCACCGGGCACAGATACGGCCCCCGGAGCCACCTGCTGGGCCCCTTGTGGGGATGGCACCTGGGCTGGGAGGGCCTGCTCTGCAGCAGAGGATCCCAGACTTCGGGTCATGGTGGCCCTATTAGTGCATTAGTGGTGGGAAGGGCTGGAGATGACAGACAGGGCGAAGTCACGAGACCCTCAGCTCCCCATGGAAACAAGGCGCTTGGGTCATGCCCTTGGGTGATGCAGGCAGACAACAGAGTCTGCTCTCAGCTGCTCGTTGCCAGTAGGGAAGGGAAACACCCACCGTCCTTCTCCACCATCTCATACTCCAAGTCGGACGACTCCGCCTTCTCCCCTGCAATGAGACTGAAATCCACCTCCAGGAACTCCTGGGAGCTGCTGCAGGGGACAGGAGAGAGGGGACGAGGCAGGTCAGCTTGTGCAGAAGAGAAGAACGTGCCCCTCCCACAGCATCCCACTGCATAGCTGGAGAGACAGGGAGCCACGCGGCCCAAGCAGGAGGGTTTCAAAAGCCCTGGCTAGTGGCTAACGGAACATATAGCCTGGCACATGGGGGCAATGCCAAGGAGAAGTCCCTGCCGTATAAGCAACCCTCTGCCCCACCCAGCAAGCGACATGCTGCTAGGAACAGGGCAAACCGGGGCTGCAGCATGTGCCACCCTGCAGAGGCTGGAAGAGATGGGGAAGCCCCAGTGCATCCGTACCTCGTGGAGAGGGAGCTCTCCAGGCACTCCTGCGTGGCTCTCTTCTGCAGGGAGAGCTTACAGGGCGGGACAGGGCTGCACGATCGGAAGCTCTCTGGCAGCTCGTGGCTCGTCCTCACGCAGAAATCTGAGCACAGCTGCAAGGGAGGGAGCCATTAGTGTGAATGGCCATTGCTAACCTCTCTGTTCATTCCCACGCCTGGGCCCCCACGTGCCAGGCTCACGCCCACGGAGCTGTGGCCAGAACAAGGCAGGCCCTGCCCTCCCCTCAGCAGTAGGGCTTCGTGAGCCCTGCCCTTTGGCTGTCATCATGCCACGAGGGGAACTGCCAGGGGGAAAGGAGCCTCCCCAGGGCTGCGTGGGAAGACAAGGGGCTGGGGGCGGCAGGAAGGGTCCCGCACCTTGGACACGCTGAGGCCGCCCTGGTTCTCGTCCCCGGGGCAGATGGCATGCATGCGCACCAGCCGCTGTTTCCTCTTTGGCCACTGCTCCCCCGGCTCCAGGCTAGCGAGACCTTCCCCCTTCACCTGCTGAGCAAGCAAACAGCACAGAGAATGGGGTCAGAAAGAGTGGCCATGGGCGACTGGTATAATAGGCTAGGGAAGGCTGTGCCTCCCCAAACAGCCCCACGTGGCCCTGCCCACACTCCGTCCCAAGGCCCCCTCCTGCTGCTAGCTGGCCCCGGCCCAGCCTGCGGGGGCTGGGGATAGGGCAGCTGGGACGGGGCTGCCCAGCGCTGGGGGGACCCCCTGTGCCGGGGCCGTGCCACTGAGCGCTCCCAGGCTGAGGGGGAGGCTGCGTGCCATCCGCCGGGTGCTCTGGGGCAAGGCTACGCACCGCCTGCCCGCCGGCCCAGTGCTCCGGGGCTGGAGGCACTCGGGTGACCCATGGCGGAGGGGGGGGGTCTGTGCTTGGGGGCAGAAATGGGGTGGGAGGGGGCGGGGCCTCAGGTGGAAGGGGTGGGCCCAGCCAGGGGCTAGCCTCCCCAAGCCCGTTGTTCACCCACCGCCCATGAGGGCCGCACTCCCACGCGGGAAGAGGGTGCGGGACAGGTGTTACCAGACGGGCTGACACGGGGATCCCAGCTTGTGCCCTTTGCTCTCAGATTCCCATCACTTGGGGGGGTCTTGGCTGGTGGCCAAAAAGCCGTGATCTGGCCTCTGGGCTGGGCACAGGACCAGCTGGATTTCACAGCACAAAGAGCTCCCCAGCCTCTCACCTCGTGCACCCTGCTGTCCAGCTCCGCCTGCTGCTGACTGGCCTGCTTCCTCAGCTCACAGATCTGCTCCGTCAGCTCAAACACTTTCCTGCGGAGGGAATCCTTCTCCAGCAGGTTCTGGGAGATCTCCAGCTGGGCCGCGTCCCTCGCGCAGTATGCCTGGGGGCACAAACACGTCAGGGACAGGAGGTTTGGAGCAAAGTGCTGGGGATCCCTGAGCGAGGCACAGCCGGGTGCAGAGGGACAGACACTGACAGTGTGGTCAGGGCAGAGAGCGCGAGAGACCGGCTCAGGGCTGCATGACTTCACAGAGAAATGGGGGAAGGGGAAGGAGGCCATGGCTACAACAACAGGCACCCAGGCTAGCCAGCTGAAGCCCAGCCCCGCGGCACGAGGGAGAGGCCTTGTTGCCACTGGGCTCCAAACACAGCCACAAGCCCAGCGAGCTGAAGAATCTCCATTCACTGTGGCTTGATCAATCCCAAGGCCAGCAGAGACCACTGGGACCGTGTGGTCTGACCCCCTGCATGACACCAGCCGAAGAACGCCCCAAAATCCGTCTGTGCGCTTGCGGCCACCTTGTTCAGCACCAGGGTCTGAACCAGGGACCTGCAGAGCTGACAGCACCAGCCGCGACTGCTTGAGCTAAGGAGCCCAGCTGTGTAGTGGGGGCTGTAACAGAATCCCATCCTCTGGGGAGCAGGCCCAGAGGAGACACCCCCTGAGCAGGGGATATACTTGCAATCTGCCACTCCCATACAGAGGAAGGCCTCCACCCCCACCCAGCCAGGCGGGCAGGGACCCCTGGGTACCTGATCTCGCTCCTTCTGCAGCTCGGCCACTTGCCCCTGCAAGGCACTGATTTTCTCCTTGTAGATCTCACAATCCACCTTCATTTTGTGGCACTCAATCAGGGTGTGCTCCTTCTCCTCCCAGTACTGAAGGGAGACACAGGGAGTCAGGTGGGCAGCAGGGTCAGGAGGGAGCCAGCAAAGGGGACAGGTGAAAGCCCCCAAGAACAGTTGTCCCGCCCTGAGGGAGACGGATCCTGGATCTGGTCTCCCAAGGTTACCTGCAGTCCCCTGCATAGGCCAGCTTGGTGGCCCCCTTGGCCAGATTTCCATGCTGTGTGGCAAGGCAGGGCTTTCACCCATGTGGTTAGTGGGGCCAGGCATTAGACTAGGAAGGCCAGCCAGAAGACGACACCCCATGGGGTGGGGAAGGAGGTTGGGAGAAGATGCCCTGCTCCATAAACCTCGGGTTTGCCTTTGATCCACTCCCCATTTTAGGGGTGATTCCTCCCCCCTCCAGCACCTGTTCCCAGTTCCTCAGGCCTGGCAGCTCTGACCTGCTTGCGCTGATTCTCAGCGATCACTGCCTGCTCCCTCAGCGAGTGGATTCGATTGAGGAGCTCCTGTTTGCCCTCCAGAGCCTCATCCAGGTTCTGCTCCAGGATATCCTTCTGCACCTGGCCAAGCAACACCAGCGGGTTAGCGGGGCTCCCCCAAGGTCAGGAACGAGGCTGCTGTCCAGGCAGCTCTGTGCATCCCGGCTAGACCTAGGGGATCTGCCTCCCCAGCAAACCCTGTTCCCACCAGGCACCCCGTGGCTCCCGGACTGCCCACGAGGGAACTGGGAACTAAGGGGGAGGCTTTACCAGGCTGAAAGTCTCCAGCTCCACCAGTGACCGGAGCTTCTCGTTTTCCTCCCTCAGCTGCAGCAGCTCATCCGCCTGTGACTGCGGGTCGCTGGGCATGCGCAGGGACCTCTCCCTCTCGTAGTAGGTCTCCACCCTGGCTCGCTGCAGCTCCTGCTTCATCAGATACAGCTGCCAGAGGACAAAGAGAGCACAGGTCCCTAGCATTGCACTCGGCTGCGTCGTGCCAGCTACACTACGCCCGGGGTTTACTCTAGAACCCGGCGTCTAGAGTGGGAAAGGCTGCCTTGCTGTGTGCACAGAATGTTGCATTTTTGGGAACACAACTGTGGGCCATGTTCTAGAACCCCGACTTGAGTGTTCACACCGAGCTGAGAAGACCACGTTAACTGCTGAAAGGATGAGATTGGTCTGTTTTGCTCTAGAACAGAACCCCCCTGACCATGACTTTGGAACGTGGGACCGTGTTCTAGAATGTGGCACACGGCTTGCTCTAGAACCCAGGATTCTACATTAGCTCTGTAACAGAGACGCGATCATTCACTCTAGAACACAGCCCTACCCCCTTCATTTTAGAGCATGTACCCACCCTTTGTTCTAGACAGCTGTCTTCTCTCTTGCACATGGGACATGTTTATAAAGTGCTGATGCAGGGAGGAAAAGCAACTCTGAGCCAGAAATTTCAACCAGGCTCTGTGGGGGTTTGTCAGCACTTCTGTTACTAAGGTGATTTCAGATTCGATGAGCAAAACATAGCGGGGGGATCCCACCTCTCCAGACTGTTTGAAGCCCCTTGGAACCAGTCTGGGGGAGGTTTGCCAGTTTTGGTTGGATGTATTCCTGGGGGGATCTCACCTCTCCAGACTGTTTGAAGGGCCCTTGGAACTGGTCTGGGGGAGGTTTGCCAGTTTTGGTTGAATATATTCCTGGAGGTTTCATCACTTGACATACTCTTTAATTAAAAATTAATCTTTAATTCCTGGAGGCTCCAGGACAATCCTGGAGGGTTGGCAACCATAGTGGGGGAGTGAAAGCCCATTCCCCACCTGCCTTTTTGCTTCGTTTAATTTTGTATTAATTTCCCACGGCTCGAAGGAGTAATTCATGTGAACGGTCCAACACGTCCAAGAGCCACCTGGACCCCTGGGAGCCAGAGCAGAGTGACTGAGCCCCCCCACTGCAGCCGGACAAAGGGAAAAGGGAATCCCGGTTCACACCCCTCCGGGGGCCTGGGTAGACAAGTCAGTGTCACCCTCGTATGGTGCGTCCACTGCCCCCAGGCCTCCCTCCTGCACCACAGAGGGGAGCAGGGTGCGCATGGCCCGGGGTGCTGGCCCAGCCATCCGCCCTCTCTCAGGCAGCACTCGACAGGCGTAGGGAAGGGGAGGCTGGGGGTGGAGATCTAGGATCCCTCCAGCCCTGGCTGCTAGGTCCCCGAGGGACGAGGAAGCACACACTGTGCTGTCGCGAATGGCTTGCCAGGGGCTCTGGTACAAAGGGGACAAGTGGGTCTGGATACTGAGACCGACAGAAACTCACAACCTGGAGTTAATGAGGAAGAGCCCTACGGGCCCCAGGGGGTTCCCTGCCCCAGCGCCCCGGCCCGCCGGTCCCACCCCCTTGGGGGAAGCCAGCTATCGAGCTGCAGGACTGTTGGGGGCAGTTGACGTGCCAGCCCTGGGGGAGGAGAGGCATTGAGGGCCAGATATCAGCAAGGGCTGTTGGGTGAAAAGCGAACCCAGCCAGCGGGGCCAGGCATCCCCGGTGGGACGTCCATGGCAGGCACGTGCTGCCCTGGGCACTGCTGCTGTGACGAGGTCCCCGAGGCCGCCTCCGAGCGGCTTGGGGCTGCGCTTACCTCCTCTTGCAGGCCCTGGCTCCGCGTGATGGCCAGGTCCTTCTCCTGCAGGGCGTTGGTGTAGTGCATGGACAGGTTGTACATCTCATCCTTCAGCTTCAGCATCTCGTGGAAGTGGGAGCTGACCTCCCTCTTCATGCGGTTGTGCTCGGCCTCGATGCCCCGCAGACACTTGTTCTGGGCCTCCAGCTGGGACACGCGGTCCTTCAGCTGGCGGCAGTGGTGCAGCAGAGACGCCTTCTGGTGCTTCTCCTGGGTCAGCTCCTCCTGCAAGCTGTTCACGGCCTTCGCCAGGCACTCGGTCAGCTTGGAGGTCTCGATCAGGCCTGCGGTGAGAGGAGATCAGCTCCGGCCAGCACGGATCAGCTGAGAGACCTCCCCGGCCCATGCTCTATAGCTCCTGCGTGCCAAGCGCTTCCGAGCAGGCTCTGAGCCCCAGCCCCCTGCGCACCCCGGATCAGCAGCAGGGACGGGGCCCCGTCTCACTAGTCGCCGTATACATTTCACAGGAGCTCCCACTTCCTAGAGGCAGCCCAATGCCCTCCCAGGGCTCTGCCCGTCCCCTCCCTGAGACCGGAGGGACGTCCCTTCCCTAGCGGATGAGCAAGGTGATTTACGATGACCGTGGAACGTTGTTGTTGATTATTTTTGCTATGGTGGAGCCTACGGGCCTCAGTCAAGGCTTGGTGCCCCGTCGTGCTGGGTGCTGTCCGTGCGTGTAATGAACGGACGGTGCCTGTCCCAGAGACGCCCATAGCTCACCCCTCGGCTCTGCCCTGGTCCGGGGGCTGGGGCCAGTTTGCTCTACCAGTAGCATTGCAATAGTAGCCAGGGCATTATATGGACACAGGTTACGGCTCCTGCCCCGTATTCCACCTCATGCCCTCCACAGGGCGATATTGTGGCCTGTGTCCAGGCAATGTCGTAATTACGACTGCAATGCGCTGGTGGAACGACCCAGCGCCAGTCCCTGGACCAGCGCAGAGAACAGTAGCTACTAGCCAGTTCAGCACCAATCTCACGCTGGCCTCCCGTGCTGCCCTGCAGTGAGGGCTCGTGGCTGGGGGTTCCCCTCACAGCTGGCCTGGCTCAGAGACAGCTCTGGCAATGGGGGGAGACTTACCACTGAAGTTGTTGAGGTCGATGGAGGGCTCCAGGCCAGTTATCAGGGTGTAGGTGTCGGGGTTGTGAAGTTTCAGGCTTTCCAGGAAGGCCAGGGCTCCGTTCTTCCCCCGGGTTTTCAGAAGATCCAACATGTGGCCTAGAGATGGGTTAGAAAACCACAGGCTCGCTGACCACAGGCCTAGCAGGACCCAGAGTGCCCCTGGAGCCAGATGTGGGGACACATCCCCGCAAAGGCCCTGTTTTCGGCTCCAGCTGGTGTCTGGCTGGGCTGATGGCCCTGCCTGGCTCTGCAGCTCTCCCCTGGTCTGTATCAAACCCGCTCTGCGCGGCCCATGTTCATTAGTCACCTGACACAGCGTAATAGATAATAGACTGAGGCCAGGTGCACATGGGTGGAGCTGGGAGGGGGGATTCTCATCCCAGGTCTGCCCGCAGGCATCAGCCGGGCACGTCTCCATAGCAAGATACAGCAGAGCAGTCGAGCTGTGAGCTCCCCAGAAACGGTGAACGCGTGTAAACATGGACCAAGCAGAGAGCCTTGTCCCCTGCGCTGCCTGCCGGGGCGAGAGTAACGCCCTGGGGCGCCGCACCGGAGCTGCTGACAATATGCGAGGGCAGCAGGCGCCGTTGTGCACCCAGGAGGCCTCTCAGCAAGCCCAGTGCTGTGCTAAGTGCACTGCCAGGTCCCAGGGCTGGCCCCAGCCTCTTGCTCCCCGTGGGAAGAGGTGGCGCATGCAGCAACGGCCAGTCTGAGCAGCAGGGTAAGGGACAGCGTTTAGCAGCTCTGGAGGGGATCCCAGCCAGCCCTTGTCCATAAGCAGCAGCTCCAAGATGGGACCCTCAGGCCGCGGCCGTGACCTGGGCCCTCAGGGAAGAGCCCTTGTCCCGGACACTCACCCACTCTCATGGCGCTGTTGGTGAACTGGGGGCCATGCAGAACCTCCTCCTCGTCCAGCTGGTCCAGGACCTTGGCCTGGCGCAGGTAGGGGGTGAGCCGGTTCGGGCAGGTGCTGCGCACGATCCGGTAGCGATGGCTCTCCAGAATCTCCCAGAGCTGCTCCTCATCCAGGTCCCGGAGCTCCGTGTCTGCCTGGCAAGGGACTGCCATCGCAGGGGCCTACTGGGGGCAGAGGAGGAATGGAGGTGAGAGAAATGCAGGAGGAAGAGGAGACGAGAAGAGAGATGCTGGTGAAGGACCAGGCCCAGCCCTGGAGGGCACATTACGGGTTACCTATCAATGGTCGCTGGGAAGACAAGATTCTTCATGGTGGTTTGGGACAATGTAGAATAACTATGGAATTGGAGAATTAGGGTTAGCGTAAATCTCTGTGTTGTGAAGGAAGGTCCTGCCTTGCACATGGCGAGTTATAAGGCCAGAAGGAATGACGGAGGGAGGACGTCTGGTTCAAAGACTAAAGAGAGAAGGGGAAGGTTCTAAAAGGAAGGCCTCTGACTGGCAGGGGTGACCACAGATGGTTTTAAACAAGACAAAAAGAATCTGTCTTAAAATGAGCCAGCGCGGCCCTTCCCACCCCCCCACCAGCCTGATCAGACCCGTGAAGCCCGTGTGAACCAGGGGCAATGGAAAGCGGTTGGTCGGCAAGAAGGGGGGTGGAGACAAGGAGCAAAGGTCTTGGGAGAAGAAGATGTAAATCTGGAGTGAAATTGGAACTGGAGCTGGTTGTTAGCTAACGTGGCAATCAGCTGTGGCATCATTTGTTAGTTGGAGGGTATAAAAAGTGTTCGGAATCTGAGGGGTTTTGTGCTGGAGCACGCCAGGATGGGACGGTTTTCCCTGGGTCTAGCCCGTTTGTCCGCGTACTGATCACACGCTTGTGAACACATGGTTACTGGATCTGGGTGTCGGGACTGCTTCCTTTTAGGCTCGTGGGCAGGGTTAGAGCAATTGTATAAAATACCATTTGGCCTTTGGACTTAAAGGCGTTTGTGGTTAAATTAGTGTCTGGTGGGTTCCCGTGTTAATATTAATCATTACTAATAATTCCAACTGACAGGAAGTGATGCACTACTGCTCTGCAGGGTGTAGCAGCTACCATGTTCCACCCCAGAGGCAGCTGCCTTCCAGCGGCAGGTGAAGTGATTCCGACACACACAGGTTGCACAGCACTGGATATCCTCCTTGCTATTATTAGAGCCAACTGCAAGATCATCCCTATATATACAAACCGGGAAGGAGGGCACGGTCCCGGCCCCAGCCCCAAGGCACCTCCATTCTTAGTCCTGTCAAGATGGGAGGCACCAGATAACCATAAAATACCCAGCAATCCTCATCTGCCCAAGGTTCTGGCCCCTGGTTCATGTATTTCCAACAGTTCTTGCCCCGATATTTTCAGCAGGGAAAAAACAGTGAAGCAGGAAGAAAGCGAGGCTATTTAAAAGGAGAAAAGCAGCATACCCCAGAGCTTCAGGAAAAGGGGCCCTAAGCCCGTCACCAGAACCCTGCATTCCTGTCCTCACCCCCCACGGCCCCATAGCCCTGGTCTCACCCCCTGGCTCCCTCGGGGAAAGGGTCCCTGCCCACATCTGGGACACAGGAGATGGAATGAACACACCAGTGTGGTTTCCCTCTTCCCCTCCTGCAACCATCAGTGCCGGGCTGGGGTCGCGTGGAGCAGGAGGGCTGGGGTCGTGTGCAGCAGGAACACGGCTCTGCCGTGCTAGAGGGGCTGCTGCTCCGGTGCGCGGGTCCCTCGCACAGGGCATTCTCCCCTGGGCTCAGAGGGGCACAAAATCCAGTGGGGAGGGAAACGCCTCTCCTCAGAAGCAGGGACAAAAACCCTTTACGCGCACGAGTCTTGGCTGGTACCTGTAGCAGAGCAGACCAGGAGCCCCGGGGGATGAGCACAGCCCAGCCCTGGCTGCTGGGGTAGTGGCGCTTGCCCTGGGCCAGCCTGGGCCCCACTCAAAGGCCTCGGGGGCTGCGTTGCGTGACAGGGGATAGGATGGAGGAAGCAGACCTGCTCACCCCCCTCTGAACCCTGGGAACTGCCCTGCGCAGAGCTGGCTCCCTGCTCCCTGGCTGGGAGAGCTGAGCCAAAGGGGGGCGGGGGGAAGAGACCCAGCCAGAGCCTCCGCGGCCCCACGCAGGAGCCGTGCAGGGAAAGCAGCAGGCCTGGGAGAGCAGGCCAAGCGAGGGGCTGTGCCCGGACCGTGAAGGTGCAGGTGGAGCCGTGGGGGTGCAGCAAGGGCCAGGAGAAGTTAGACCTCACGTCCTGCCTCCCGCCATGGCTCTAGCCAATAGGCCATTTCTCTTCTGGTGAGGGCAGCTCCGCTCGGCCGGGCATCTGAGTGAGGAGTTTTTGTAGGCAGGCCCCTGTGTGAAGCACGTGGAGGTAAAGGTGTTATTGGCTGTCGTGCATGTGGCCATGCCTTCGCACCGATACCAGAACAGTCACTGCACGCGCTGGTGACGCCCACTCACCCTCAGTGCTCCAGGAGCACGAGGCTGAAAAGAGACCCCCCTCCCCCGCCTCTCCATAACGGCGGGAGTTCACAATGCTCATCTCCTGCGGCTCCCAA
Source organism: Trachemys scripta elegans (assembly GCF_013100865.1). NCBI lineage: Eukaryota > Metazoa > Chordata > Testudines > Emydidae > Trachemys > Trachemys scripta. The sequence goes on from NC_048311.1 coordinate 33,397,547, forward strand.
CAGTCCTCCAGCAAGGCCAGGGCAGGCCATCCCCGACCTTCCGCTAGCTCGCAGGGCCACAACCCCAGCCTTGCCCCGAGCCTGCACAGGGCACCTTCCAAGCTAGCAAAGCCCACACAGGCTCAGCGCCAGCACAGCAGTAAGGAGGCGGCCTCCCCTGCTTTCCCCCAGGCCTTTTGCTCTTGAAACTCACACTTGGCCTTGGGAGACACCCGTCGGGCAGCAGCAGGGCTCCAAACTTGGCCTCCTCTTGGTTCCTCATTCCAGGAATAACTGTGGGAGTCTCTGCTAGCTCCCGGCAGCGGCTGCCTCGGAGGCTGGGTTCCAGGGCCCAGCAGCTGTTCGGAGGAGTGCCAAGAGGCCCTGGCGTAATCCTTCGTTTTGCTCAGCAGCCAGCAGTCTTCAGGCTGGGGGTGTCACGGGGCGAGGAGCACGTCCAATGATCTGTAGCTGAGTGTCTCCTGACGCACGGACATGCCGGTACCCGTGTGCCTGCCCCACGCTCAGGTGGACGGGGGTTGCCCACAGGCTTACCGAGCACTTTACAAACATCAATCAGCCCCCACCCCTCCCAAGCCAGACCCCTTTAAACATGTTTAGTCAATGACCCGTGTTTCCCAACGACACTTTGCAGGAGTCAAACGCTGAAGCTCTGCACGGCAGGAAAGACTCGGCGTCTCCTCAAGGCAACCAGGAAACCAGCAGGCTCAGACTCTCAGACTTTAAGGTCAGAAGGGACCTTTGTGATCATCTAGGCTGACCCCCGGCACAGCGCAGGCCCCAGAACCCCACCCACCCCTCCTGTAATAGACCCCAGCCTCTGGCCGAGTTACTGACATCCTCAAATCAGGGTTTAAAGGCTTCAAGCTCGAGCTCTCCAAGGCGGGATGGGCTTGGAGATGCTCGAGTTAGAACCGGAGCTGCGGGGAGGGCTGAGAGTCAAAGGGCTCGTGGCTCAGGCTGGGTGCTACAGGGCTGGTGCCGAGGGATTCTCCCCTCGCGATCTCGGCACAGTGAGACACCGAGCCGGAGCTGCTAGGTGAGGAGGTTAGTTCCCTGAACACTGGAACGCGCGAGAACTCTGCAGCACCAGGACTGGGAGCCGGGACAGTGGGGCTGTACTCAGCTCTGCCCCGAATCACTGACTGACCCTGGGCCTTCATTTCACCCCCCGCCCCTACAACGGGAGAGCGATGGCCATTGCCCAGGCCACTGCCGGCGTAAAGTGCTGTGGGGCAGAAGGGGAAGGGTCTCTTCTCCCAGGTGGGATGCTCTGGGCCCAGTGAGGGAGCGTCCCTCGGCTCCTGGACCAGCTCTGTCCCTCCAGCCGCTGCAAGCCCTGTGACCTTTGCCCCCAGCCTCCTCTCGCAGAGCAAACTGGCCCCGTTAACCAGCCGCCTTCCCACCTGAGCTCCAAGAGAGCAGACGCGGAAGCCAAGGTGCTGGCAGCCCTACCTGTCCCCAGCTGGGTGTCTGCGCTGGGCCGCGTGTGTTTAGGCTCTGGGGCCGTGGCAGCAAGTGATACTGGAGGAACAATCGGCTGCAAAGCAGGTTTGTCAAGAGGGCTGGGTCCTCCAAGGGAGATGAGGCAGCCAGCAAGCAGGGCCTGTTTCCTCCCAGGCAAGCTGAACTAACAGCGGGATAGACAGTCCCTATCCAGCATGGCAGAGAGCTAATGGGGGGCTCCCCCCCGCGACTGCTGTTATTTAATTTATCAGTGAGGGGTGGGGGTGAAATGAGCAGAGGCCTTGACTACTTTGGTCAATCAAGAGCCGAGAAGGAACTTGTGCTGGACCTCCCATCGCTACGGGAATAGGCAGCACCGCGGCAAGTGAGATTCGGGGACGACAGGCGTCAGGTGGGGATGATGCACCTTGGTGGGAAAACTGGAGCCATTCGTATGCCTAGAGCCAGCAGCTCAGGCAGGAGGTGTATTTAACAGAGCCGGGGAAGCGCTCTCAGTCCCTGTCCCCATCCTCACCTGCTGACCAGCTCCACACCACAAAGCGAGGAGGGGTGGGGAAGAATAGAACCCGCTGCGCACCGAGCCCAGGTGTCTGCCTGTGGCTGCTAGCTTGGGAGATGCAGCACTCGCAGGGTTCAGGACAGGAGCGCAGGCGTTGCTGCACCGGTTAGAGATGGCAGGTTATCTCCCCAGGGATTCCAGCAGGCAGATGATACTGGAGCAGCAGCAAGGCGTGGGCTGGCTGGGACTTTAAAACAGGACGTTCAGCCAGGTTCCACGATTGTCCTGACATGACACCGCAGTTCATCTAGCCCCAGCCCCACGGGCACTGGGGCAGCAGCCCCGTACGGGACTCCCAGGGCTACATTCAGGGTCACAGCGCAATGGAGTTTCAGTTGAGGTCCCCACTTCTCCCATTCCGCTACAGTGCGCGTCACACGTATTTATGGGCCCGTTCGCCAGCTCAGACTCCTTCCTGTGGGAAAGGCTTCCCCACCCCAACCCCTTTATGCAGCAAGCTCTGAACTTGGCCCAGGCGACGACACCGCTCCCCCTCGGGCATTCCTGGGACATGTCCGGAAGAGTCTCATCACGCACAGCTTCGGGGATGGGACTCGCCCCGTGATTTTTTTATTATTTTTTTTACTACTTGCAAAAAATTCCTATTTTGGGGTGGGGGGAGCTCCCTTGCTGTAGGATTCTAGGGCATCAGCTGTTACTGGCCCCTTCCCCTCCCCGCTGCCATGTACAATGCGGAAGAGCACCACCACCCAACCCGCTGGCTGGTGCTTGTCTGTGCACACACTGCTCAGCTCTGCCGCTGCTCAAGTCAGAGCCTGCCCGGGAGCTCCCGTGGTGTCACGCCGCCATGAACCAGGAAGTGCATCTGACCATCAACACCACAGGGAAACTGACTGCACCAAGCGCTGCCCACTGCCCAGGAAGCGAATGCGTGAGAGGGGGAATCACACAGAAAACAAGGCCTGCCCCTTGCTCCACGGCTGTACATCGCTCAACAGGCGCCAACCTGGCAAAGGCAGCTCAGTACGACCCCCCTCTAGCCATTAATAGGCAGAGAATTTATAGACAGAAACTTGATTTTCAAGTCACCGACTCCCTTCTGCAAAAATCGTTTCCCTCACTCCCGTGCCAGAGAGAATGGGGTTAACCAAAGCAGCCTACCGGGGTGAGGACAGCCCATTCCAGCCAGACTTGCCCCAACCCCGGAATGCCGGGCAGGTGGGGAAATCCCACTTGGCGTCATCTGGAACTCCCGAGAGTCGCTCTGCCCCCATGGCGTAGACAGGCAGATCAAGTTACTTACTGGAAATCCAGGGTTGCGACAGACAAACTAAGAGATGGCACCATGCCAGCGTGGAATCTGTGCCAGCGATCCAACAACACAGGCACCTAGAGTTGCTCATTGAAACCTGCCAGAGGGATCCAGAGCAATCAGTTTCTTAGCGGGATCTTCCCCTCAAAGCAGACCAGAATAGTCCTGCCTGTCCCGGCGCCTTGGCAGAGTCATTGAGGACAGGCTGGTACCTGGTGAGCATGGGCTCCCGGGCAGGGTCCAGTGGAATTGCTTTTGGGGAACAAGGTCTGTTTGCAGCGGATTTTACTCTGGGCCAATAAAAGATTCACTGGGCTTCATTCCAGCCTCCCTCCCCCACTTTCTCCAGCTCAGTACAGCATTTCCCACAGCTTGGCTGGCGCCATCTTGGCCTCGCCCTATGGGAGGGATGAAGGTAATAGTGGCGTTAGTACTCTCATAACCGGGTGGAGAGAGGAGATGACCCCCATCTCTAGGAATTTTGAGTGAAACAATAGAACTCTACAGCGGGGATATACTCCACAGGAAACAGGATAGCTCAGTGGTTTGAGCATTGGCCTGCTAAACGCAGGGCTGAGAGTTCAATCCTTCAGGGGGCCACTTAGGGAGCTGGGGCAAAATCGGTACTTGGTCCTGCTAGTGAAGGCAGGGGGCTGGACTCAATGACCTTTAGGTCCCTCCCAGTTCTAGGAGATAGGATCTCTCCATTAATTTAATTTAAAAAAAATTAATCGGTGAAAAGCTAGGGCGGAGAGCCAAGGAGCCCCAGAGAAAGGTGGTCAGGGTTTTTTTTTTTTACATTCTTTAGTGCTTCTGCACAAGGGCAAATGGCAGGAAGTTGAGTGGCTGCGCAGGAAGGATTTGGGGAACAGACTTGTGGCTGCTGTGAGTTCAGTGACCGCATGTGCATTACCTAGCTACGACTCATGACGCAAATTCATCTCCGTTATTACACCCGCACCCCCAGCACTGTGCCTTCACCCTCCCAGCGAAGAACCCACGTCCTGCCAACTTCCATCCTCTGCGACCCAGGGTGTTTGTCTTGTAGTCTAAGGCCCTTGGGGTAGGAACTGGTTTTTCTCTCCGTCTTCACTGTGCCGAGCACAATATCTGCTCTGACAAATGAACAGGAACCACGGTACGGCTCCCACAGCACAGGGGAGAGCTTAAGGGGATATTTAACCAAACATTAGGAGCTTAGAGCCTGATCCACATTTGGCTTTGAAATATCAGATGCCCGGTGCTGCCAGCTGCAACACGAAGTTCAGTGCAGACTCTGGGTGGATGTGGGTCAGGAATGCAGCGAGCTGGGGGGATTTACATGATGAATTCCACTTCTTCACTGTCAGAGCGAAGCATCCTCTGGGCTTTTGATCCTAACGTCCCTGTGTGTGTCAGCTCTCTGGACTGGACATGCGCTGCAGAAATGGCCCATTCGGTGAGAAACACCTTACCAGGCAGGAAAGGAACCTGTTAACAAGCATGGGCTACAGACGGCATTTATGTTTATCTTTTACCTGTAACCTTCTGTTGCCAAACCCTCCCACTTGCTTTTTTTTAAATCTTTAGCCCAAGCTTTGGGAAATGCATGTCTAGTTGGGTTGACCGTAGCCCCGCCTCAGTGCCTTGTGCTAAGGAGGGTGCTGAACTGAGGCGAAAACACAAAGCTGAGCTGCACTGCTTCCATGGAGCCAGCGGACCAGTGCACACTGCGGGTGTCCCGGAAGACAGGGGACGAGGCCCGCGGGTGTAACAACGTGGGGTGTGTAACGTGGTAGTCTGCAGGGGGAAAGAGCGAGCTCGCGGAGCACCTGTGCTGCCAGCAGCCGGAGGCTGGGGAGCGGTTCCCCTGGTGGGCAGACAGGGCTCCCTCCCGCTGTGAGCATGGGACAGTGATTCACAATAGGCACCTTGGGTAAGTTGAAAAAAACGCCATATGTGGGGCCAGCTAGGAGAGGACCATCCTGGGGAGAAGCCCAGCATCTGCCCCAGGGAGCCTGGGGACCAAGTCACCTCCTGGCACCAATGAACCATCTGACTCCGCACACAAAGTCCGCACGAGCCAAGGTCAAAAGAACGTTCACGGTGGCCCTTTATTAGCAATAAATCCCCCAAGAAGAGCAGGAACTCCACTGCACAGTGACGAGACCATCCACAGCCCGTCCGTCTGTGCTTCTCTAGGCCAGGCGGAGAACGCCCCGCATCCAACACCCAACGCACAGACACAGCAGGGGAAGGCACGCCCCCATTCACCCCAGCAGTGGTTCTCAACCTGCGCCCCTTCAGCACACAGCTGCGGCCCATGTGACATCCCCAGGGCCATACAGGTAGTATTGGCTGCAGCCCACAATGGTAAATAGGTTGAGAACCACTGCACCCCAGCAAGCATCCTCACAAGCACATTCTGGGGCAGGCCCTGCAGCTCTCAAGCCTTAAACCAAGGTGTCTCCTTTGCTTTCAGACCAGGAGACAGACCCTCCGCCTGCCCCCAGCAAGCTCCAAGCTGCACACCCCTTTGGCACAGTGCAAGTCCTGTATTAACAAGGGTCCCAGCTCTGCTATCCCCACAGGGGAGACAGTCACTGCCAAATGCAGCTGGAACCGCTGCCTGGCTCCCACAACGTGTTTGAGCCTCGGGAAGGTGAATGGCTTTAGAAACTGCAGCTGATTGTCTTTGTGGACGCTGAGCACTCCGATTCCTTCCCTTAGCGCCTCTGCTGCCCACTTGGGAAGTGATTTGAAGTTTGGTTCCCCTCCTCCGCTAGGCCCCAGCCCTGCTCCATTGACGTGAATGGGAGTTCGGCCATTGGCTTAAGCAGTAGCTGGATCAGGCCCCCAGTGCAGAAGCAGCCAATACACCTGTGCAGCGCTTCTGGGGGCAGCTGTGGCAAGGAGCTCTCGGCTGGTTCTGCAGATCCACAGCCTTCACCTAAGCACCCAAGAGCCACGAACTTTCAGCCCTAGAACAGCTGAGTTCAGCTAGAAATGTGGCCAGCTTCCCTGGACCTCAGCCCTGCCCCCCGCGGTCACAGGACAGTCGGCTCCTACGGGGGAGGCAGCATGGAGCAATTGCAATGCATCTACTGACGACTTGTTTCTTTCACCAGAGTGCAGAGGAGCAGAAACAGGCAGGCGTCCCATCGTGGCTCAGGACCAGGTGACCATGAACTGCTCCCCCATTGGGAGAGAGAGCGGGATAATCAGGATCTGAGGAGACAAAGGGGAGCTCCCTGTCAGCAAAAACACAACATCACAGCCTCCGGGGGCGAGGGGGCTGGTAACAGCTTGTTTGGGGACCTGCTCTCCATCCGCAACAACTGCACCAGGGCAATGTGAATACCCTCTGCCCCCAGGAGGGCACACCCTGAACACTGCCTTGGGGGAGAATCCTGGAGATGCTCTATCTATGGGGCGCAGGGGGTGTAATCGTCCTATAGAGTTCTAGAGAACGCGCCCTGTGGCACACTTCCAGCCTCTAGAGAAGGCATCCCATTCGCTGCCGAGATCTTCAAAGTGATTCCCAGAGAACCCTTGCTCTCATCCCCCTCAGCTCTCGAGGCCCCCTGTGACGAACTGGGACTGTTCTTAATGTGTTCTTTGAATGCTGAGTGAGGAGTATGGACCTGGGAAGGTTGCAGGGGAGTTTGGCTGGGACTGTCTCCATTGGGGATGGGAGACTTTCCTTGAGGGAAGATACCTGAGCACATAATATGAGAACCAAAACGGGGGTTGGAGGCCAGGTGACACCTCTGCCTGGGAAACTGGACAAAGGCTGGGGGAGGAGCCAGAGCGAGGCTGAGTAAGACGGCTGGAGGGAGTTTCAGTTTGGAGCTGGCTGGGAAAATGGAGGGGAGCCCAGATGGGCTCTGGCCTCCCAACGGGGCTCTGGCCTCCCTTTCCTGCTCCCCCCAAGATAGACCTAACTGAGGGGGTCCAGTTGTCTGTACCTGCAAGACCTGTCTTGGACTGTGTTCCTGTCATCTAATAAACCTTCTGCTTTGCTGGCTGGCCGAGAGTCATGGTGGATCGCAGGAAGCCGGGGGTGCAGGGCCTTGTGTCCCCCACACTCCGACAACCCCCCACAAGGATCCCCACAGCCCATCACTTCCACAGCAAACAGCAGCAGCAAGGGTGACCCCCAGTAATGACACAGCATCAAGACCGATTCTGCCACATGCTCCCTGGGATCTCCACGTCTCCTCCACCCTTTCCAGGCCCCTCCCCTCCCACCGAGACTCCCGGGATTCAGAGCTGGAGGGGCCCTAGATTGTTCTATTCCCCTGAGCTTTGTTCAGGCCACTTTTAAAGAACTCTCCCCCACTGCACCCTCAGAATCCAGGCTGACCTCGCTCCTTGTCCCTCTCCCCCCAGCAGCAGCTCCAGCGCCAGCTGCCAGAGCAGGTGCTGCTCTGTGAGTGCTCTCCCGGTCCCCCAGCCAGAGCAGGCAGCCTCCCCTTTCCAAGGACAGGAACGAGACGTCTATTTTGCAGCCCTCAGAATAAGCACAAGGGCAACGAGGCAGGAAGCGCAGGTGTCTTTACCTTGGTGTCTGCGTTGTAGGAGAAATCGGAGACAGGGATGCCGTTAGCTAGAACCCTCTGGGGCCGGCCGGGGACACCCAGCACGGTCACCTCCTGCAGCAACAGCCCGTCCACCTGGCTGTTCACCCGCACCAGCTCACTCAGCAGCGCACCCTGCAACAAAGGGAGAGTTTGTTCCCCCAGGTACGGTCTCCAAGCCAGCTGACATTCCCCCTCCAGCCAGGCTGGCTTGTACCGGGGCTCCCTCCCCATCTGATGCTACAGCAAAGTCCTGAGGTGGAGCTGGTGGGTCTCCTGCCCAGGTGACAGCGTGACATCAAACCCAGGCCAATTTCCCTGGAGAGTCAGGCAGGAGGAGCATGCCCTGATCTGTGCTATGTCACTCAGCAGGCTCCGCCTTCTCCTGGACACAGACCCTCCTGGGGGAGGGAGGCAGGCCCACACCCAGCCCGAGAGGGAGGGACGGTCTCAGCAGCTACACCATACGAGATCTCGCACTGGGGTAACGTTGCTCTGTTCCCCCCCGTCACACAGTTTGTGGCCCTGCCCCAGGGCCAGACACCTCGTACACAAGATACCCTATTTATATGGCTTGCTGTAGGGGGCCTCGTTCTCCAGGATGGGGACATCCCAGGGCACAGGGACAAGCCAAGCAGAAGGAAGCTCTGTCACCAGGTACTTTCCAGGCGTCTCACTAACCTGTGGTGCTGGCCAGAAATGGAAGCCAGGGTCTGAAGTAGCCACATCCACAGAGTCTGCCTCCGGCTGTGGGAAAATCCCAGACCCAAGTCCAGCCTCAGCGGCTTCCTTTGATTTTTCTAGTCTGCAGGGCACAGCCAGCCCCACCGGGCACCGACTGTTCTGGGCTCTGCAGCCATTAGGGAGTGGCAGAGTCCCTCATCAGAGTGAGGAGACAGGCCGTGCCCACGTCCCTGCTGTGCCATTCAACAGCTGCCTTGCCAGGACAGCCAGGGAGACTCAGCACCCGGGTCGGGGAGAGGGGACCAGCAAGTGCACTCGCTCTCTGGGAAAACTCGAGAGAAACCACCTTCTGCTTGGCTGTGCCGAGTGCTTCAGAAGGGACAGCCCCTGCTGGGAACAGGCTCCCCCCCCCGCCTCTTTCCAGGTACAGCTGGGAGGCGCCAACTCTCCTGAAGATCTTCACCAAGCATTCTCAAAACTACGATACCCACACAAGGAAATAAAGAAACAAATCAATAGAGCCAGACGTGTACCCAGAAGCCTCCTGCTACAAGACAGGCCCAGAAGAGAAACCAACAGAACTCCACTGGCCATCACCTACAGTCCTCAGCTTAAACCTCTCCAACGCATCATCAGTGATCTACAACCCATCCTGGACAATGATCCCTCACTTTCACAGACCTTGGGAGGCAGGCCAGTCCTCGCCCACAGACAACCTGCCAACCTTAAGCATATTCTCACCAGCAACCACGCACCGCACCATAACAACTCTAACTCAGGAACCAACCCATGCAACAAACCTCGATGCCAACTCTGCCCACATATCTACACCAGCAACACCATCACTGGACCTAACCAGATCAGCTACAACATCACCGGCTCATTCACCTGCACGTCCACTAATGTTATATATGCCATCATATGCCAGCAATGCCCCTCTGCTATGTACATTGGCCAAACTGGACAGTCACTACGCAAGAGGATAAATGGACACAAGTCAGATATCAGGAATGGCAATATACAAAAACCTGTGGGAGAACACTTCAACCTCCCTGGCCACACAATAGCAGATGTAAAGGTTGCCATCTTACAGCAAAAAAACTTCAGGACCAGACTCCAAAGAGAAACTGCTGAGCTCCAGTTCATTTGCAAATTTGACACCATCAGATCAGGATTAAACAAAGACTGTGAATGGCTATCCAACTACAGAAACAGTTTCTCCTCCCTTGGTGTTCACACCTCAACTGCTAGCAGAGCACCTCACCCTCCCTGATTGAACTAACCTCGTTATCTCCACACTGATATATACCTGCCTCTAGAGATTTCCATTACTTGCATCTGAAGAAGTGAGGTTCTTACCCACGAAAGCTTATGCTCCCAATACTTCTGTTAGTCTCAAAGGTGCCACAGGACCCTCTGTTGCTTTTTACAGATTCAGACTAACACGGCTATCCCTCTGATACTTAACTCTCCTGAACTATCATCTCGTTTGCCCAGGAGACTCGACTGCAGCACCTCGTGCAGAAAGCACAGCTCCCAGCAGGCAAGCCAAGGCTCAGGATTTAGCACTTCATGGTTGGGCTTCAGTCTCAGCAGGCCGCACCTCTGCGGTACACCCCAGGAGGCCCTGGAAAGCTCCCTGGTTCTCGCTAGCGGCAGGGCACCATCCGCATCCCCCAGCACAGGGCAGACGTCACTCTTCGCATCCCTCCCCACCTCCCCGCCAGACTCACGTTCGTGGCCAGGAAGAGGATTTGAGTGTAGTCGCCCTTCTCAAACGTCAGCAGGCTCTCACCGTCATCCCAGAACAGGTCGCCTCTGGCAACCCCAGCCACGGTCAGGGCCACTACCAGGACCATGCCCTTCTTCCGGCTCTCAGTGGTCGTGAGGCCAGGCTCCTAGGGAGATGCAGCCAGCAGTTAGAGGGGTTCTGTACAAAGTACTTCCCAGGGATGGCCTCAAGCAGCTGCCGGCCGGGTCCCGGATATAAATGGTCCATCTCCTGCCAGTCACCCCTAGGTGGGGGGTCCCTCACTGCCTGACCCCAACGCACCCAACTCTCCAGACGGAGCTAGTGTAGCAACAGCCCCCGTTTATAACAGGCACTTCGGGACTCCCAGCCTAAGGAAGCAGAGCAGGTCCTGAAGGTCAGGGCCAATGTACTTAGCAATTTGGCAGGCAGGAGGTCCTTGGGGCATGACCCAAACTGCATCCCCTCCTACAGAACCCCCGGCATTGCCCCTCTGGAGGAGTTCAGAGCTTCAACCTCAGAAAGGCAGAAACGCCGTGGAGGGAACGGCCAATGAGCGGGGTGCTGCTCACCAGCAGGGTGGGCGCCCAGTCCTGAAACCATGACACAATGGCCAGGATGGGTGTCACTAAGAAGCCGAATCCCTCAGCGCGGCTGACTGCCCGAGGGCGAACCTGCGGGCTGACACACCCTGCCCAGGGCAGCAGGCACAGCCCACGCAGCAAGAACCGATCGAATCGCATTCCTGGCCCATTTAGCAACTCACGCTTGTGCAGGGAACTCAAATCTGTGTTTGCACAGCTTATTCTGCATCCTGCAGCGTGTCACATGGCTGACACGAAGCAGCGTTTCTACCCTGAGCTGGCGCCAGGCTAAGCAGCTGACATGCCCTTTCCTCGGGGGACATTTTAGAAGCTGGCACTGGGTAGTCACGTCATATCGCCGAGTGTGCCAGGTGCCCTGAATAACTTCGATTCTCCCCACTCTGGTACTAACAAGCAGCGTGACAGCGAATGGCCCCGAACAGCATTCCCAGGCCAGAGCCCACTGTCCCGTCAATTCAAAGAAAAGCCCGGGGGACACATTGTCCCCAGTCTGGAACCTCTTGCAGATGCCCAGTCTTTTGTCCTCCATCTTCCATCGCTTCTCTCTTAGCCCCAGTTACACTCAGGCCTCGTGCACTCTGCCACCATGGAATCAGTGCCAGACTCTAAGCTTTCAGTTCAAAGTTAGATGTTTCTAGCCTTCGTGGTTGCAAAGAGTTTTGGAAATGTGAAACAGAAAGCCTGAGTGAAGACAGATTGAAACAACAGCTGAGAGTTGTTAGCTGCCCCATTCATCTCAACAAGGTGTTGACTCTGAAACCTAAGGATGACTGCCATGCAAAAGCTTAACTATTTCATTAAGGCTCATTTTAGCAAGGAAGCCTTGGATATTTTTGCCTCACTGCCTTTTATGATACTAAATAATTCCTCCCTTTTCTCCCTTCCATTTCTTGCATGCTGGGATATATAGCAGGACTCCTCAGATTTAACTCTTAACCTTCTCATAAGAATCCCTCCACCTGCAAGGCCCTTTCTCTGACACCATTCTGATCCCTCATCTTCTGCAAACATCCCCAGCCCTGCAGTTCCTAAGCTGACTGACGCTCGAAGCTGCGTGCACCGTCGCCAGAAAACCTCAGACACAAGGTGCAAACAGGTGATGGAAGTCACACCACCTGTGACTGGTGCCTCAGCGAAGGGATTGGGGGAACCGGGATTACGCTGGAGGGGGAAAAGGTTACTTGTGCCACATGGCAATGGTTCAGAAGAGACTCACTTGCAGAGGTAGGATGTGTCCTGCCCGCACATGGACGTTAATGGTGTCCAGTGGAGCTGGTAAAAGGACCCATTGGCCCTTGCTGTGGATGACGGAGCCCTGAAGAGCAACAAATAGAGAGAGGAAGTCATTACACCCCATGGCACAGCTCATCAGCTAAGCCCAATCAAGCCAAACATCAGAGGCCTTGCAAACGCTATGAACGGGGAGGTACCTGGCATTCATGTGGGGATGGAGGTTCCCGGGAAGCCAGCAGCATGCAGGGAAAGCCAGGCCCAGCAGGAACTGCACTAACAGACACATGCTGGGATGTGATGGGGGAGCTGCGCATTTAGGAACGGAGGGAGACGAGACCAGACCGGAGTTAGCTTACAGCGACGGCGACACACCCAGCTGTTTGCTGGTAGAAGGCCAAGAACCCACATTATTCCAAAGAGCACCGGCTCTACCGCGTACTTACTGCCATCAGGTTATACCAAGTCTCTATGGGGAAGTAGCCGCTGACATTGGTCTTCCCTGCCTCTAGCACTGGTGTGATGAGGAGCCCTGCTCCCCACATGAACTGGCGGTCAACACTCAGGGTGTTCGGGTCTGCGGGAAACCTGCAGAATGGATCCGGGTGAAGCATGTATTCTAACACCGAGTACACTGCACCTTCAGAGCCCCCCCCGCCCAGGCACCTCCTGCTGGGGGACGACGACGACGACTGGAACAGTGGCAGCTGTGCTACGCCAACCCATGCACTGGACTGAATAGTGGCATGTGCCAATCCCCGTGCCATACCCCTGGCCCCCGATCAGACACCCAGACAAACCCATCCTCCCTGCTGTGGGCCCGGTAGGCTGCTCACTCCAGGAAGAGGGGTCGTGCTACCGTCTCCCCCGCAGAGTGGGCCTTGTGGAAGAGGGTGTAGAGATACGGCAGCAGCGAGTATCGCAGGACGAGGGCCTTCCTCATGGCCTCCTGGGCTGCAGGGCTGAAGACGTACGGCTCCTGGGGCTACGAGAGAGGAGGAGTCCAGCTGAGAAACTAGGAGGGTGCAGGCAGATCCCACTGTAAGGACCAGGCCTTTTCCTGTAGCCATATTGTAAAGCCCAAGGCCTTTGTCTGCAGCCATGTTAGGAGAGCTGCAGCCATGAGCGGAGAAGCAGGAAGTCACACCCTCACATTCCACCTAAATTACATTAAAACACTGTCATATCAGGCTGTTAGGAAGGAAATCCTGTCCCAATAGCACCCACTATCACCGGATAAAGAAACAGATCTTAAGGTGGTTAAAGAAAACTTAGTTTGACAGCATCTAAATCACTTATCAATAGTTGTGGTTGTGAAATCCTCATTTCTTTATTGTTTTGTCCCCTCTATCTATGGTTTGTCTGTATGGTCTGTCTGCTTCTTTGAGTGTTTCTGTCTGTTACATAATTAATTTTGCTAGGTGTAAATTAATTAAGGTGCTGGGTTAGGATTGGTTAGAGAATTTTGTTAGGATTGGTTAGTAAAATTGTAGTAAAATGATTGGTTAAGGTACAGCTAAGCAAGACTCAAGTTTCGCTATATAAACTGGGGTCCAAAAGGAAGTTCTTGGGAACTTCCAAGATCAGGACACAGCCCAGGATCAGAGCTGCCAGACCTCAACATCCTGCTAGCACCATGCAGAAGCAGGAGTCCCCGGACGACTTGATCCTGACTGGCCAGCAGGCCAAAGCTCATCTGCCTTATTGGGAGTGGTGAGCATTGTGCATGTAGCGTGTGCAGTCTGGTTTGGTAATGGTTAATAAAGAGAGGTTTAGTAGAAGAATACTGTGTAAGGCTCTTTCATTGGTAAAAGACCCTGCAAACCCACAGAGTGTACGGTTACCCCCTGAGCCCCAGGAACAGGGTGTGTGTGTGGGGGGTGCCCTAGAGTGTACGGTTACCCCCTGAGCCCCAGGAACAGGGTGTATGGGGGGGTGCCCTAGAGTGTACGGTTACCCCCTGAGCCCCAGGAACAGGGTGTATGGGGGGGTGCCCTAGAGCGTAAGGTTACACCCTGAGCCCCAGGAACAGGGTGAGGGGGGGTGCCCTAGAGCATAAGGTTACACCCTGAGCCCCAGGAACAGGGTAGGGAGGGTGCCGCTAGAGAGCGCAAGTAACAGAGAATTTTGTGCAGGTAACAAGGGGCAGAGGCCCGTGTTGCCCGATGATCCGAGGGCGGAATTGAGGCCCAGGAGAGGGGCAGGGCCTCAAAGGTCACAGCACGTCAGTGACCAGGCCAGCAGCGGGACCCAGATCTCCTGAGTCCCAGTCCTGAGATCAGCATCAGCCCCCATCGGCTTCCCAACATTAAAGTGAGACTAGCATGGAAACGCTCTGTGGAGGAGCCCTTCCGGGCGCCTTATCCAACAGAACAGCCACACAGGGCAGCCACACAGGGCACAGCCCTGCACCCCATCTCTCCAGGTCTCCTTTCAGCCACACACATCACACCCCTTGCCACGACTCTGTTCTATCCCCCAACCTGGTCACATCCCTCCAGCTTCCCGCCCGCCCCTCCCCCCCCCGCCGCCCACACACACACACTCCTCCAGCTCCCCGGAATCACCACTGGCTGAGAAGGAAGAACTGGGTTTTGCCAGAGGAGTTGAGCTTGGCCATGAGATTCCCTCCGGCACTCCCCGCACAGGCCCCGGGCTCCTGCCTGCCCTCACCTTGCTGCCGTGGTCGTTGTGGTTCCGCATGAAGGGATAGAAGGCGCCCAGCTGGGTCCAACGTACACACAGCTCCTCAGAGGTGTCACCCAGAAAGCCGCAGATGTCCGCCCCGACCAGTGGCACCCCGTACAGGTTGAAGAGCAGCACCTCTGGGAAAGGGGGGACAAAGCCTCTGAAGCATGGAGAAGAACGCCGTGACCCCGGGCAGGCTGGAGGGGACTGGTTCAAATGCCCATCACTCCCCCTTCCCACAGGGGGACTGGAGTGGACTCGTGCCTGGGGGGAACAGAACCAGAGATGACACCTGTGGTCGTGGCACATCAGCTATGGGAAGTGGCTGCTCTCAGCCACCATGCAGCTCTCCCAGCTGCCAGTCTATTAACCCAAGGAAGATCAACAGTGGGAACTGCCCATCTTGCTGGTCTGATGGTGGGGCTGCTGGGGAGAGACCCACAGTCCCAGGAAGGGGTGAGGGGAAGACAGAGAAGGAGATGGAGAAGCTGCAGACAGGGCCCCAAGCTCACGGCTCTAGCAGAAGGTTGTGTCACAGGAGACAACATTCTGGATCTCCGGGCTGGCTGCCTCTGGCACGAGACACATCATGGGGCAGAGGGAGAGACGAGGATTATTGGGGGGCCCAGAGTTAGGAGAGGAACTGGCAATACTGAGTAGTTCCTCTCCTCCCTGCAGCCTCAGAGGAAAAACCTTTCATCAGGCAAATTCCCCTGCAGCCGGGTTCTCTGCATACAGCCCCAGTCCACCATGCCCAGAGGGTATCCATCATACACATCCTCTCGCTGACCCAGCTCTGGGATACACAGGTCCTTCCACATCCTCCTTCCCTGAACAAGATAGAGGGGATCCACCACGCTGCAGCGACTCTCCAAAGGGGCACATCACATCATGGCCTGGGAGGAGCTGGGATGGCCAGGGCCCTTTTAACCCCATCTCCCCCCTGGCTCTGGGAACACATCCTGCTTGTGAGAGCCCTCGGTGAGCTCCACCCTTGCTACGTTAGCACCAAATCCACAGGGCATGTCCCAGCCGCTCCGCCACGCGTCCCTGGGGCAGGCTGCCCAGTTCAACGGGAGCAGAGCGAATGGAGCAGGGACAACATCCCTGACCGGGAGCGCGAGGGGAAGGAGTAAGGACAGCAGCAGACCCCGGAGAGGGGAGGTTCTCGGGCCCACATCAGTGCTAGGAAATCCCAGTGACCAGTGCAGATTGATGAACCCAGGCAGTCAAGACCCTGTAGTCTAGGAGACAGGCTTCCCTGGGACTTACCTCTGCAACTGAGCTCTGCTGTGGCAGGTGATTTCACCACACGCCCATCCCTGCCTAAACGGAAGGGAGCTGCTCGAAGGGTGCTCTCAGCCAGAGGCCTTGGCTTGGCCTCACTTATTCTCTTGGCCTGACACAGTCCCATCTGCCGAGCCCCAGGGCATGTCACAAGTACCCTCCATTTCCCCCAGTCTTCCTGGGGCAGGCAGGCCAATGGCAGGGGGTGGCGTGGGGGGGGTTATGCTTTGGAGTGGTGCGCCCTGCGGAGGTTTACTGGGCATAGATGACTGCACCTGAAATGCAGCAGGAAGGCACCTAGAGATTGGTGCTAGGCAACATCAAGTTATTAAATGACTGCCGAGCTCACTGCACAGGGCAGGAGGAGCAGGGGCTCCCGGACGCTGTCAGGGGGTTAGCTGACACGGCGGGGAAGGGAAGGGGCCTAGAGGGATCAGGGCAGGGCTGTGGCACAAGACACCTGAACAGTGACTGCGATACCTGGGATAGAGTAATACAGCTGCTCCCAGCTGCTCCGGACGTCCCCAGTCCAGTGGCCAGCGAAGCGGCCATGACCCGCAAAGGTTGACCGCGAGATCACGAAAGGACGCTTCCCTCGCACCCTCACCAGCGCACTTGGGGAAAGGAAACAGATGAGTCAGGCCAGCAGCAGGAGTCTCCCAGCTCAGCACAAGCATCTGTCCCCTCCCAGCGCGGCTCAGCCGGCGGGGGACAGGGATTCGGCCACCTACAGCACAAGCCCCTGCCAATGGGGCAAACTTGAGACCCACCAAGGCAGACGCCCTGTGTAGGGCGTGCAATGGACCCATCTCTTATAAACCTGCCCAAGCACCGTGGAACCCCGGGGTGCAGGCAAACGGGGCAGCTGCTTGCCAACAGCTCTCAGCCTAACACACTGGAGCCAGCCTTACCCAGGGCAGGGGATGCTGGCCAGGGGAACCCTTTGCAAGCTGGGCCCTTCGCGCTCCCTTCTGTCCATCTCAGGAACTCAGCTGACAGCTCCCCAGCCCTGCGCGCAGGACCACAGCCCTGTAGGAGGGCACAGCCTGAGCCCGCTGGCTCCAGCGGACGCACGTCAGCTCAGAGACAGCCAAGGCTCTTCTCCACGGGCCACCAGCTCTGGGACTCAGGAGATCGAGTTGCACAGCACCCGAGAAGCTTGAAGCAGTTAACATGTCCCCCTAGTGTTGGCAACTCAGAGTGCACAGGACATTTCTGGGCTGTCATGCCAGGGGAGCAGAGGGGCTTGGGCAGATCTCAGGGCAGGGCAGGCTGCGGGGGAAGCAGATCAGCAGAAAACCTGCACAGTTAAAATGAGGACTTCAGACACTGGGGGAAACTCTCCCAATAAATGGACCAGGAGGCCAGAGGGCTGGGAACAGCTCCTGTCATACCGCCACCCATCCGGCCTCCTGCCACACAAGGCCAGAGCAATGGGCCACAGGCCAGGAGTGGCCGGGAAGCACCCATAATGCATCTGGCCACTTGCACAAAGCTGCAGTGAAGCGTCTCTCCTGGGCCAGCTGGGGGCACATCACGGCTGGCTGCCACAGCTTCCAGTCAGTGAAAGGCCGCCGCTCGAACCAGTCGCACCTGCACTCAGCCCTGCAGCAGCAGCCCCGGGAGCCCCCCGCCCCGAGGTCTCCCACGGGCTGGCCCCCAGCACGGAGCAGATTCCTAGGAGCCAACCTGCCGCCCGCCCCCCCGCCGCATTGTCCCCGCTTCAGGAGCCTGCGGTCAGTGCCAGACGTACTTGTGGGAAGCGATGGCCTCCGTCAGCCCGTACAGACTGTGGAGGTTGTAGTGCGAGGACAGGTACTGCTGGCTGGAGGCACAGATGGTCCCTGCCCGCAGGCTGCCCCCCAGGACACCTGCAAGGAGAGAGGGAACGGATGAGTCACAGGGCTCCAGGCAGCCTGGCCGGAACAGTCCTGCGCCTGCAGGGAACACACCCTGGCGGGCTGAGCACAAGTCCTCAGCCCCCACGCTGCTTCAGGGGTGCCAGCACCGTGTGGCCTCAGGCCCAGGGGGCTCCTGGCAACTTCTGAGGGCAGCTGAAGGCTTCTCTGGCGCCCCGTTCTCCTGCAGATGGGCACGTCGCCACCAGGGAAAGGGGAATTGACCGTCAGCACTCCTAGGGCTACAGCGGCGCTTTTGCAGTTACTGCCCCAGGTCTCTGGGCTCAGCCTCCAGCTGCCTGAGCAGAGAGAACAGGAACCAGCCTGGACTCTGAGTCTCCCAGCTCAGCCTCCCCGAGACCCGAACCAGGTTTGCATCACCGTGCAGCCTCCAGCTCCTTCCCTGCTCTTCTGCAAGGGATGCCTGCGTCTCCTTCACACACAGGCTTGATGCAGCGCCGGAGAGCGGTGGGCTGCGTGCTCGGACTCCTCCAGGACGTTAGTTCGATGGCAAGATCAGCTGCTGCTGGGGTGCAGGGACTCCAGGTTCTCTTGCCCCCGCATTTGCCAGCAGAAGGCTCTTTGCCCGCAGTTCCTTACCTGGCACATAGGGTGGGTTTTCCAGTTTGTTGTTTGGGCAGCCGTCCAAGGAGCCCGCCACGAAGTTGGATGGCTCGTTCATGTCCTGGCAAGAGAAGGGACTCTCGTCTCTGGACCAGGATGCTGGCAGACATGCAGGGAATCAGAAGTATTGTGGATCCAGCACCACACACCCCCACCCTCCCCCAGGGCTCCGGCTCCAAATCCCCAACCTGCTCCAGGTACCCTGGGTCCCAGCAGGGCCGAGAGAGGGAAGCCACTCACAATCCACATGCCGTCGAAGGGCACCTGGTCATGGAACTCCTGCACCATGTCGTGCCACCACCGGTGAGTCTCTGGGTTAGTGAAGTCTGGGAAGACGGTCGGGCCAGGCCATACCTGGGAGGCAAAGGAAGAAGCAATTGAGGGGGCTCAGTTACTCACCCCCCAACCTGATCTCACCCCACGTTCCTGGACTCGGACACCACTGGAGCCACACTTGTCAGCACAACTCTGATCATCTAGACAGTCTCCAGCCCTCTCCCTCTCTGCTCAATGACTGCTGCCCTCAGTGCCCCATGCACATGCTAAGGAGAGTGGAACGGGCTGTGGGGCAGGGTCAAGGGCCTCCAGTGATGGCAGGGGACACGTTCCATGAGTTCTGAGAGAGACTCCTCCTCCCTGGGGAAGAAGGTCTCTGCTTTGGCTGGGGACACTGGGAGGTGGCCAGGGCTCCACTCAACCCAGAACACAGACTGGGAGGTTTGACACCAGTGGGACATGGGCTCTGGGCTTTAACATCTTCATCCACTCCCTGGAGACCCCCTGGTTTCAACGTCGACATTGACTCATCTCCCGCTCCAGGCCCAGGACTCACTTTCCCAACCAGAGGCTGCCCTGTCGCATTTCGGATGAACACCCCTCGCTTCAGCCCATCGTCATAGGGTTTGTAGCTGCCGGGGGGCCCCGAGCTGCTGATTGCTGGATCCTGATGGGGAAGAAACGTGAGCAGCTAATGGATCGGTGAGAAGGGGAATGAGAGAAACATCACGCTCTCGGAGAGAGACGAATGCGATTCCCCAGAGCCTGTGCGTTGGTCCCCAGGCGGAACCCAACCCTTGGTTACTGCACAGCGCCGCCGAAGGGCGAGACAGGCGCTGGTGAGCAGAAAGCCCGGACGGAGCCTGAGGACGTGGTGCAAACTGAACTCAAGGAACTTCTGAGCAGCAGGTTTCAGGGAGGTTACCAAGTTCTTTGCTTTACCAGGGTCACTGCGTGACTCACATGCCGCAAGCGAAGCACAACCCACGTTCCCATCGTCTGCTTTCCTTGCCTCGGCCTGGTCTTCAGAAACAGGATCAGACCAACAACTGAAGCTAACTCCTGCCAGCTACAACCCCCGCACCCCCCCGGGCACTCCGTGCCATGGCCCAGAACAAGCAGCAAGGGAAATGGACTCTCAACAGGGCATGGGGAGAAGAAGGGGTATTTCAGAGCTGGTTTACTCCACGTTCTGAGGTTCCGCTGGTCCCCTCTACAGGGGCATTCAACCATCCCCAAAAATCGTGTGTTGGTGACGCACCAGCCTGAGCCCTGGCAGCCAAACCCAAGTCACCACTCGGGCTGCGGCACATTTGATTCCCAAATCCCCACAACTGAAGGGGAAGGTGGCAAAGGGAAGACACGGTGTGACGGGGCAAAGAGCAGAGTCCTGGGGCCAACCATCCAGAGGTGAGAGAACAGGGGGCTGGCGTTCAGGGCTTCACTTACCACGATCATGACGTACCTCCGGCCGCTTCGGTGGAACTCCCGCACCATGTCCGGATAGTCCTTGAAGTTGTTCTTGTTGAAGGTGAAGTCTCTCTTGGCGTCTGTATAATCTAGGTCGTTCCACTGCACATCCTGCAAAGGCCGAGACCCCAGTGTCAGAGAGAGACTGGGACAAGCCCCAGCCACACACCGCCTGGCGACCCACCCACCATGGCCACTCGGCAGCGTCGCCCTACTCCCCACCCCCTTGCTGTCTGGCTCAGCACCTGCCTTGAGCTGGCTCATTTCATGGCTCCACAGCAAGAGGTGCTGCTGCCGGGGGACACAGCCTGTCCCAGAAGAGAACCAGACCTACCAAGGGGAACTGTGCTGCTGTCATGTTCTTCACAGCCTGCCGGGTCGCAGCGGTGGAGGAGTAGCCCCAGCGGCACAAGTGGAATCCCAGGCCCCAGTAGGGGGGCATGAACGGGTACCCTGGAAGTTAGGAGGAAGCAGATTTGAGAGTAGCCCAGAGGTGTGGAAACTGATTAAACCCAATTCACTCGGCAGCCTCCTCTCCTGCTATCCTGAGAGCAGGGTCCTGACTGACGGCCACCCACTGGCACCTGCCTCCACCCACAGCAAGCAGCAGAAGGGACACAGTGGCCTTCAGAGCCAGTGATGTGGGCCCTTGCCCTCCCCAGCGTGCTCAGGGGAACAGCTGTCAGGACGGAGCTGGACTTTGCTTTAGAAGCCGAGGCCCCAGCATGGACAGTCCTGATGCACTGGGCAAAGGAGGCAGCAAACTGTTTACCAGCTGTGAAGCCGCTCGTGCCCTGCACAGGCTGCCCAGCCCAGCCAGGAGACTCGCAGCTCTACTGTTCGCTCCCAACAAAAGCAGCATCAGGGCAAGGCCCAGTTCCTCTCCCAGAGGCTAGAGGAGCAGGAAGGCGGCTCCTCCCAACACCCTACCGATGACATCCAGGTACTGCTGGACCACACTCTTGGGGTCAGGGCCCAGGAAGACGTAGAAATCCAGAATGCCGCCTGTTGTTCTCCACGTCAGGGCCGGGCTCGGCTGCAGCACCACATCTGCAAGGCAAACACGAGCAAGCTGGCTGAGAACACAGCCCAGGAGCCTCGGTCCAGCCACGTCCAACAACAGGTGCCTTCCCCCCACAACCACGAAAGCTACCGAGACCAGCAGCCAACCACACGTGGAACAACTCCCACAAGTCTCCTGGATGTCTCTGCTCATCCGCACGAGCCGTGGGCAGGTGTAATGACACAGGAGGAAATGCAGTCCCTGAATCCAAGCCGCTGACCTCAAACCCGTCTGAGGGCTTGTTAGCCGGCCGGCTTCCCCCAGACCGTTCACAGTAAAGGCAGGAGCGGCTGGTAGCAAGGCACGTACCCATGGCGTTGCTGTTCAGCAGGAAGACTCCATGGGCCAAGCCGCCATCCTCCATCACCAGGTAGAACGGGTGAGAGCCATAGAGATTGACGTAAGGCTAACGTACAGCAGAGCGTATAGTGTCAGTGATACTCGGGCAATGCAGCAGCCGGCCCAGCCTCCCGGCCAGCGCAGGGCTGGGCACACAGCTGGGTAGCTTCACATCCCCGATTTTCAGGGCTCACGTGCTGGGCAGTCACATCGTGGTGACAAAGTCAGGGCACCAGTGCTGGGAGCTCCCATGGCGCCAGCCACACATCCTGCCTCGGATTCTTGCTGCTCTTCAGTAGCAGGCCGCAATGGGGATTTATAGAAAGCCGAGCGAGCGCTCTGTGCGGACGCGGCTCGTTCCCCTACAGCCCCAAACCCTCCCTGCTGGCTATAAAACACGCTCTTAGCCCTGGCAGCAGGGTGAGAATCAGCGAGCGTGTGACACGCGGGACAGTCCCCAGGCTCCCTATTGTACACAGCTGGGTTGCTGGTAGGTGGCACAGAGAAGTAAGCTTGCCCAGGGAGAGATCTCCCGAGGGACTGGAACCAGGGGCCCCCAACCGGCTGTGAGAAGCATTAGGCTGATGGGGCCAAGCTCACCTGCATTTGCAGGAGAAGAGACACTCCTGAGTGTCCGAGAGCTGAATCCAGGGACCCTAAACCCTAACTGTGGGAACAAGAGCACCAACATCCCACTGCCAGGCTGGGCGCCAAGCCCTATCCCACAGAGCTCAGGCTTGAGAGAAACCTCAAAAAATGTAACGTTCATTTGAGAGTAAGAGACCTGGAAGTGGGGTCGAGAGAAACACATGGAGCTGACAGCCCATATTAACATTGCAGGGACACTCACAATGGGCCTCCGGCCTTCCTGCCAGGCCCTGCATGCGAAGCTGAGTCATTACTAAGCAGGACTTACCGTGGGCGCCATGTCCCGATTCCAAAGGGTGACTTTGGTCCAATTGACGTTGAGGGCGAGTGAGGTCAGGTGCTCCCCCAAGCCAGAGATGAAATGGGAGGGCAGGGAGGTGGAGATCTGGAGGAACTGGTCAGCAAAGAAAAGGGGAGCAACTGTGGTGTTCAACCTGCCAAAGAGAAAGGGAGACTCCCTGAAGGCAGACGGCAAATTCCACAGAGAGCTGACCTAGGGAGGCTTGCTTAGAAGCAGCTCTTCCACCCAGACAGACCTTCAAGCCGTCACATGCTAGACACCAGGCAGAGGAAGGAGCCTCTAAGCCGGGGAAACGGCAGCTACTCGGGAAAGGAGAAAACTGAAGCTTCCAGCTGGAATCGGGTGTGATCACAGGAAGTGCAGTCATTTCCCCAGCTGTTAATTGGACAGGGGGCAGGGGGAGCAGCAAAGGAGTGGGGAGCCAGGGCCCCAAACCCCAGCTGAGGCCTAGAACCACTGCCTCATCCCGGGCAAGACACTGAGTCACCTGGTGCCTTGGTCAACACAAGCGATGGATTCAGGTACGATGAAAACAGGAAACTCACTGACAGCAAGATGCTGCCTCTGCTTCCATCACTTCATACTGGCACCTGGTCCACAAAACCCAGATAGCTGCCCTGTGGGCCTGGCCAGTTCCTGATGCCAGTGGAACCGCTTCTTCCCAGGGCAGCTGTGGGATAAGAGGCAGGTACGGCTGCAGCTGCCTTTCTGTCTCTTGCAGGAGAGTAAGTCAGGTGAGGTAGCAACAACACAAAGCCAAGGACCAGGTATCCCGGGGGTGCAACGAGAAGGTTACTCTGATTATAGCTGGGCAGTAATGACACTTCCCACTTGTAGCTCCATCCCCACCTTTGGGGGTGGCTGGGCCCAGGCTCCGGAAGGGGGTGAGTCGGAGGGGAATATTTTGTTACAGGAGGGTGGAAGCACTTACAGAACCTGCCCGCTGGATTCCCTGAATACCATCAGGCCAAAGGGGTCAGCTGAGAACTGCACGCGGTACAGTTTAGAGGCGATTTGGCCTCTCGCTTTTGGGGTTTCAAGTGGCACTTCATAGCGTTTGTTTGCTGGATCCCTGAGCTGTAAGAAAGGGAGAGACCGAGAGAGCTTCACAGACTGGAGCAAGTGACATTTCATTATAGTAAACTATGGGATTGACCCAATGGCTTGTAGGCGACCAGTCACCCCGAAGGGCAGAAAACCCAGCTCCGAGAACTGCTCAGCAAGGGAAGTAATGCTTATGGGCTCTGGGCAGAAACTCCCTGTTCTGCGCACACCCCTCACCCAGCACCACAGCTAGTGTCTCTTGCAGCCTGAGCCCCATTGCGGCCGGCTAAAGCATCTACTGACCGTGAAGTGGAGCCTGCCCTCAGTCTCAAACGCCACATCCAGCCGCAGAACCATTATGTCTTCTGGGAAGAAGGTGGGCACAGTGCGGGTCAGGCGGGCAGTGTAACCTGTCTCGGTGGCACTCAGGTTCTCCACCTTGTAACTGGGGTAGCTGGGTGGGAAGAAACACCAGGGCTGCCAAATCGCAGGGCCCCTAGAGGAAACCGGGACGTAGCAGCAGCCACGAGCCTCACACTCTGCTCTGGAGAGAAGCTTCTCAGGTGCACAGTCAAACCGGCTGTCTGGAGAGCGGTCACAGCGCAAGGGCCCTGACGCAGCAGCACCTGGGCTCTCCAGGTGCCCTGCCCACCTCCGATACCACGTCCGCCCTTCTCCATTAGCGCTACCGGATCGGTGGGTTGTCTCTGGCCCCGGGGGGTCTCCGAGGCTCGCGGCAGCCACAATGACTTCATGGACATTGAAGATGGTGTGTAGGGCAACTGTTGCGAGCAGAGCAGCAATACTGATGACAGACACCTGCAGCACGGTGCAGGAAGCCTGGCAGCTGGGGAAATTCTCCGCCTGCTTCAGTCTCATTGGGGGCATTGCGGGGCTGGTGAGCAAGTGCCCCTCCAGCGCAGGAGAACCTGTCCAGGCAGCCAACTAGATGGGGACAGGGAGAAGCCCGCGGTCAGATTTTACACATGAAGGTCTAGTGGGAGCCTCCAAGTGAACAACAAGGAGTCTGGCGGCACCTTAAAGACTAACAGATTTATTTGGGCGTAAGCTTTCGTGAGTAAAAACCTCACTTCTTCGGATGCATAGAGTGAAAGTTACAGATGAACAGAACAATCAAGCCCCACCACATCTTCATGCAGTGCACAGTCAACTTGTGGAACTCCTTGCCTGAGGAGGTTGTGAAGGCTAGGACTATAACAGGGTTTAAAAGAGAACTGGATAAATTCATGGAGGTTAAGTCCATTAATGGCTATTAGCCAGGACGGGTAAGGAAGAGTGACCCTAGCCTCTGTTTGTCAGAGGGTGGAGATGGATGGCAGGAGAGAGATCACTTGATCATTGCCTGTTGGTCCACTCCCTCTGGGGCACCTGGCACTGGCCACTGTGGGCAGACGGGACACTGGGCTGGATGGACCTTTGGTCTGACCCCGTATGGCCGTTCTTATGATGCCAAGGGCCCCCGCACCAGGGGTCTCTGCTCCAAGTGCATCGGGAGGCAAAACGGCCCCGTGCCGGCAGGTGTAGCCCCACAAAGTGCTCCCCTCCCCTTTTGCTACTGGGAGCGGTTTCTGCCACACAGCGTAGCAGTTTGGTAAACACTCCCGGTCTGCTTCCTCTGGGGGGGGGGAGGGGGGGGATGGTTGCAAAACGGGAGGGATGGGGTTGTGGTGGAAAACACTCCCGGTCTGCTTCCTCTGGGGGATGGTTGTGAAACGGGAGGGATGGGGTTGTGGTGGAAAACACTCCCGGTCTGCTTCCTCCTGGCTAATGTGCCAAGTTGATCTATTGCATGATTGAGGCATACTGTTTCACTTTGAGGCATACTGTTTCACTTTTTTTTTGTGTGAATCCGTGAAAAGGGTTTTTTTTTACTTTACTCTTCCAATTTGCATCATATACAAAGCAATTTTTGGGGCCCCTTCCATTAAAAAAAAGTTGCAATACTCTAGTAACATGTATTTGGAAATGTAAAAAATAACCGGTGAAATACATTCAAAAATTAATTTGTAATAATTTGAAAGTACACTAAATCCAACATTTGAAAACATTAAATACTTTAATGGGATGTAGACATTTGCAGTTACATAATGGGCTCTCGCTGGGTGATGGTGATGGTTGGTGCAAAAGGGCTGTCGCTGCCTGGGGGTGGTCTACAAGGACCCCTAGGTCCTTCTCCTCTTCCGTTACTTCTAACCAATGCGTCCCCATCTTGTAACTAAAATTGTTGTTAGTCATCCCCAAATGCATCACCTTACACTTTTCACTATTAAATTTCATCCTATTTCTGATACTCCAATTCACAAGCTCATTCAAGTCTCCCTGCAGAATATCCCTATCCTCCTCCGAATTTACAACGCCTCCCACCTTCGTATCATCCGCAAACTTTATCAGCCCACCCCTGCAATCGGTTCCGAGGTCAGTTATAAATAGATTGAATAAAATGGATCCCAAAACTGAACCTTGAGGCACTCCACTAGTAACCTCCCTCCAACCTGACAGTTCACCCTTCAATACGACCCGCTGCAGTCTCCCCATTAACCAATTCCTTATCCACCTCTGGATTTTCATATCAATCACCATGTTTTTCAGTTTAACCAATAATTCCTCATGGGGTACAGTATCAAACGCTTTACTGAAATCCAGGTATATTAGGTCCACCGCATTTCCCTTATCTAATAAGTCCGTTACTTTCTCAAAGAAGATCAGATTCGTTTGGCACGATCTGCCCTTCGTAAAACCATGTTGTAATTTATCGCAATTGCCATTAACCTCCAGGTCCTCAACTAGTTTCTCTTTCAGAATTTTCTCTAGCACCTTGCACACTACAGATGTTAAACTAACAGGCCTATAGTTACCCGGATCACTTTTTTTCCCTTTCTTGAAAATAGGAACCACATTAGCTATTCTCCAGTCTAACGGGACCACCCCCGAGTTTACAGATTCATTAAATATTATCGTTAATGGGCCTGCTATTTCCCGCGCCAATTCCTTGAATATTCTCGGATGAAGATCGTCCGGTCCTCCCGACTTAGCCCCATTAAGGTGTTCGAGTTTTGTTTCTACCTCGGATACGGTAATCCCCCATCCTGAATGCCCCTCTGTAATGGTGCTAGTAACCCTAATACCTTCATTGGCCTCATTAAACACCAATGCAAAATATTCATTGAGATATTGCGCCATGCCTAGATTATCTTTAATCTCCTCTCCGGCAATAGTCTTCAGTGGTTCCACTTCTTCTTTCTTTGCTTTCTTCCTATTTATATGGCTGTAAAACCTCTTACTATTGCTTTTAATTCCCCTCGCTAGGTCCAACTCTACACGGCCTTTGGCCTTTCTCACTCTATGTCTACATTCTCTGACTTCACTAAGGTAAGTTTCCTTGCTGATCACTCCCCTCTTCCAGTCTTTGTACGCTTTCTGTTTTTTGCTAATCGCCCCTTTGAGTCGGTCGCTCATCCAGCTCAGTCTAAATCTCTTGCTTAGTAATCTTTTTCCCTTTTTTGGGATACAGGCCTCTGACAGCTCATGCATCTTTAACTTGAAGTAATCCCAGGCTTCTTCTGCCTTTAGATCCATTAATATGTTTGCCCAATCCACTTCCCTTACCAGTCCCCTTAATTTGTTAAAATTGGCCTTTTTAAAATTATAAACCCTAGTCTTTGACTTAATTCTGTTACTCCTTCCATTTAGTTTAAACCGAATTAGCTCATGATCACTGGAGCCCAAATTGTCCCCTACTACCACTTCCTCAACGAGGTCCTCACTACTTACCAGAATCAAATCTAAAATGCCCCCCCCCCTCGTCGGTTCAGCTACCACTTGATGAAGGAATTGATCAGCAAGCACATCTAGGAACATCTGAGCCCTATTATTGCTACTAGCGTTTGTTCCCCAATCTATATCCGGGAAGTTAAAGTCCCCCATAATTATACAGTTTCTATTAGTATTTACTTCTCTAAACACATTAAATAGTTCCTTATCCATATCCTGGGTCGATCCCGGCGGTCTATAGCACACCCCAAGCACTATCCCCGGAGAGGCTCTAGTAGTCCTTTTACCCAGTGTGAGTATTGCCCAGACGGACTCTGTGTTATCTATTCCATCAACTATTATTTCTTTACAGCTTATTTCACTATTGACATACAATGCCACCCCCCCACCTTTACCTTTGTCCCGGTCTTTCCTAAACAGCGCATACCCCTCCATACCTGTGTTCCAGTCGTGACTGCCAACCTGGCTGATTGCACCCCCAAGGGCCGGAGTTATCCTGCCCCAGGACAAGCTGTGGCTGCGCTGCCGGCTCAGCCTGGCAGACACAGTCACCTCCCATCAGGGCCGGGTATTGTGGCTGGGGGTTAGGGTGTGGGAGAGTAGGTCTCTAGTGGGTCTGGGGGGGTGCTGTGCAGTGAGGGGTGGGAAGATCTGTGTGTGTTGGGGCACTGGGAAGTGTGCAGGGGTCTGGGTGGGGCACTGTGCAGTTGTGGCAGTGGGGCGGTGGGGGGCACTGGGCAGTGAGGGAATCTGCGGGGGGGCTCTGGGCGGGGAGGGGCAGGGCACTGTGCAGTTGTCGGAGGGCTGTGGGGGGTCTACAGCTAGGGGGCACTGGGCAGTGAGAGGATCTGGGGGGGTTCAGAGTGGTCTGTGGGAGGGCACTGGGCATGGGGGTTTGTGGGGGTCTTTTCACATATTCACACACAAAAACGTGAAACAGTGCGCCTCAATTGACCAATAGAGATCAATTTGGCACATTAGCCAGGAGGAAGCAGACCGTGAGTGTTTTTGACCACAAACCCCATCCAAAGGTAAAGTCATTGGAAATAAGGAAGGCGGAAGCCAGTGGAAAAAATGGAAGGGGCCACTCTGGTATGACCTTCGGCTCAGGGGCATGCTAGCCAGGAGGAAGCAGATCGATGAAAGGGGCCACTCTGGTCTCACCTTGGGCTCAGGGGCATGCTCCGTACCCCCAAAGCTTACCTCCCTTTTCACGGACTCACACACAAATACGTGAAACAGCGCGCCTCAATCGTA
The DNA here is from genome assembly GCF_013100865.1 of Trachemys scripta elegans. Taxonomy (NCBI): domain Eukaryota; kingdom Metazoa; phylum Chordata; order Testudines; family Emydidae; genus Trachemys; species Trachemys scripta. The sequence continues at coordinate 33,426,361 of NC_048311.1, forward strand.
CAATAGATCAATTTGTCACATTAGCCAGGAGGAAGCAGATCGACTAAAGGGGCCACTCTGGTATCACCCTTGGGGTCATGGGCCCGCCCCGAAGGGGAAGAAGCATGATGGGAGCACAGGGCCGGGCTGGCCAGTGTGCATCTGGCAGCTCCCGGTTTGTAAACAGTGCCATTGTACTGGGCTGGGTGGAGCAGGATTGTTCCTGCCGTGCCATGACCCATCTCCCATTGCCCCCGGCCAGCCCGTCGCTCTGAGGACTCTGCCCCCCATGCCCCATGTCCCCATTTCCCCCCTGGGGGACCACAAATATGTTTAGCACCAGGCCCACAAAAAGTTAATCCATCCCTTTTTGGGATGCAGGCTCTGGGATGGAGTTGGGGTGCAGGAGGGTTGCAGGCTATAGGTAGTTTGGGTAGTTTGAGTGAGGGGTGCAGGCTCTGACCTGGGGCATGGGATTGGGGTACAGGAGGGGGTGCAGACATGTGGGCTCTGGGAGGGAGTTAGCAACTCAGCACGTTATATAAGAGAAATGAACTGCAGTGATTTCATATAGGCATAGAAACTGATAGAAGACACTTTTACATATTCAAAATGTGAGAGGCAGAGTTGGAGGGAGGGGGTGTCTGTACAATATTTCACCGCATTCAGTCTCCTGGCTGGATCAGTAACGTAGCCGTGTACAGGGCTGCCCAGAGGATTCAGGGGGCCTGGGTCAAAGCAATTTTGGGGGCCCCTTCCATAAAAACAGTTGCAATACTATAGTAACATGTATTTTGAAATGTAAAAAATAACCAGTGACATACATTCAAAAATTAATTTGTAATAATTTGAAAATACACGAAATACCATTAAAGCATTGAATGTTTTTAAATAATGTATGTATACATTTGCAATTACATAATGGGCTGTTGCTGGGTGATGGTGATGGTTAGGATGGGGTCGGGGGGGGGGAGCACACCTTACCATGGCGCTTACCCCCTCTCCTGGAGCCTCAGTGTGCTGCGACCAGGAGCGGCCCCGGACCGCGTTGGAGCCACTGCGCTGCAGTGCGCCAGGGCCGCTCCCGGACGCGGCACGCTGAGACACCGGGGGAAGACGGAGGCGGGGGCAGCCTCCGACATATTCGTGGGGGCCCCTGCAAAAAATTGCCCCACTTGGCCCCCCCCGTCTGGGCGGCCCTGGCCCTGCAACACTTGTATAGGATAGAGAGGAGCTGCGTTGATTAAGCTTTGACAGGCTAGGAATTGGAGGCCTGTGCCTTTAAGACCCCAGCCCCAGGAACCCGCCCCCTGCTCCGAGGCTGACATGCAGGTCCCTGTGAGAACAAAAAAACAGCCTCTGCCCCCCCCCCCCCCCCCCTAGATTAGCGAGCACAGTGGGTGGCTCATCCCACGGGGTCACTGTTCCCCCCCTCCCCCTCCCTAAACGGGGGTTTTGTACTCGCACGGGGTCTGGCAGTGTCTCCCCTCCCCCGCTTAACCCCGGCTCTCACCCCCCACCACCGATTTTTGCCCTTCAGCCCCTCTTCTGCCGCTAGCTACAGTAGCTTGAACCCCCCAGGCCAGTAAAATTCTGCCCCCTGCTCAGACCCTGACAGCCCCCCCGCTGCAATTTGCCCCCCTTAATCCTTTTAAACCCCCCCAAAGAGGAGGTAGCAAATCGTTAGCAGAAGTAAGGGCAGAGAGAGGGCAGAGAGAGGGCAGTGGCTACAACGAAGGTTACTGGGCATGCTCAGTTCGACTGAGCATGCTCAGTACACCCAAAGTAGCAAAACGGGAGCGGGAGCACTTTGTGGGGCTACACCGGCAGGCGAGGGAAGACCAATGGAGGCGCTCCCCACCCCACCCCTGAGCCCCCCATCCCTGGCAGTGGGGGGGGGAGGGAAGATGTCCCCGCTCCCCCGCTCCCCTGCCCCGAGCCCGGCTGGGCGGGGGGGGGACCCCGCTTCCCACAGCCCCGTACCTGGGCCCGCCCCCACCGCTCCCAGCTGCAGGACGGGGTCAGGGCCGGAGCGCCCCTGCGGTCACGTGAGCAGCCCGTCAGCTGGTCCCCGGCCACGAGTCACGTGAGGGGCTGGCTCCGCCCCGCCGGCCCGGGCGGTCTCACGGCCCCGCCCCCGCCGCCCGGCTCGCGCTGATGACACGCGAGTCACATACCCCCGTGACCTCGCTGCCCCGGGTGGCCGTTCCCACGCGCGGCGCTCAAGAGCACGTTATCAAAGGCGGCGGGCCGCATCAGCCACAGGGTGCAAGTGGGGAAACTGAGGCCCCGAGCGGTAGTGATTTCTGCACAGCCAAGCAGCAAGTCACTAAAACAAACACAACGCAGAGGAGATGCCAAACAACCCACTGCAATGAAATGAAAGGGAAATCTGGCATGGCTGAAGATGTGAAGATGCAGGGTTCATTGCCTCACTTTCCTAGGCAGGATTATGAAATAAGCAGCAGTTAAACACAAGTCCAGTCCGCTTAGAAAAATGTGCATTTCCCCTCTGATGTCCCTCTGCTTATTCTGGTCGGCAGAGGCCATACCTCACTGTTTCACCTTGTCATAAACTCCCTAATTTAGGGGCACTACCACTAAGCAAAGCCATGTGGATTTGGTTTTGCAACTGGAGCTCTTAAGTGAAGTGCTCACACTGATGGGAAAGACTGTTGGCAATTCACTAAAGAACAGTATTCTGTATAGAAGGGAAGTATGGACAAGATTAGAGGATTTTCCACTTCATTCAGGAATGTCTTTCTAGGCCCTAGGGTGACCAGATAGCAAGTGTGGGGGGTAATAGGTGCCTATGTAAGAAAAAGCTCCAAAAATCAGGACTATCCCTATAAAATTGGGACATCTGGTCACCCTACTAGGCCCTGTCTGCACGCATCTTCCCTTTCCAGAAGCATTCATATTCCATCTTCAGCTTTGATGCAGCTCAAACCTGGTGAGCTGCCCAGATTTGGCAGAAAGTGCTCTAGGACCAGTCTGTCTCTCTGTCCATGGAGAAGACTGTGCGACTTAACCCCTAAAGCTGGACTTGCACCTCTTTCCCATGTTCGAACACAATGCACAATTATATCAGTGGTTGGTGCTAAACCAGCCTGTTGTCTTGGAGCAGACAGAAAAGCCAGAGACTGGAGCAGGGCACACGTGGCTGGAACCCAAGATCTCAGAAGCAGATTCCAACTGCTATTCATTTTTCTGTTACTCCGCCTCCAACATCCAGGAGAGTGACAAGAGCAGTAAAAGCTTATACTGTATTTATTTGTGAAAATATTTGTCAAAAGATACTGTATTCAGATCTGGCTCTGTGCTTCTGCCTATTCTGCTTCCTGTGACCCAAGCCTGGAGTCCAGGGCTTGGCTGAGCCAGCACAGCACCCTCTGGTACTGAGGGTACTCCTGCTGAATCTGATGGATGATGACATTAACGGTGTGCAGCCGGTCCTGCTGTTTCCGCTGCTCCTTCTGCAGGGCTTGCTGGGTGCGGCAGAGTGGGGTGTACTTCCCGTCCTTCACTGCTTGCAGGTGCTTCTGACGAGTCTGATAGGCCACAATTTCTGAAAGGTTCTTAGAAGAGCAACAATGAAAACTGCATTAAGGACACCTGACTGAATAAAAGGGAGCTAGGAGACTAAGGAGGACTTAATCAAATGGGGGAGGAAAAGTGACGATCACATCTTGAAATGGGGGATTATTAAGAGGGACAGCTCTGTGAAGTCCTGTTGTAACTACTCATGTGGGCATCCCCCATGTTGAGTGTTATATATAAATGATCACAACATAGCTTAGTGAACCTCCAAATCAGACACACGCATAGAAGGGAAATCTTGCAAAGCCAGAGCAAGTCTGTGAATTTTAAAAGACAAGGGAGGTCAGTCGGGTCACACCACCCCCAGAGAAAGTTCTGTCTCCCACACAGATGAGCTTTGCTCTTATTGTTGAGACCTCCAGTTCTAGAGCAGAACATGAACATGGTGGCGGTGCTCAAATATCCAGCCTGAGCTGGGTACATGGGGTTTGGGAGGAGGTAGAAAGGCCGTGTGGGCTGGCAGCACAGGAAAATAACACATGCAGTGCCTGCGTATTAAAGACACCTTACCCAACGTTTCTTGTCCTGAAGCCGCTCTATGTCTGCATCAAGGACATCAGTCTCAGCCTGCAAACTGGAGAGCTGCTGCTGCTTTTCCAGAAGGCTGATGCTGAGAGATTTCTGGGTGTTCTCCAGCTCTGTGATGCTTCTGTTGCAGTCTTGAGCATTCTAATGAAAGGAAGGGAAGGAAACTTGAGATTCTGCCTCTGCATGCCAACTGCATTGCCAAATGATCACCTGAGAACTTCTCCCTTTCTTGGACATTTCAAGGCTGTACTTCCTTTAGTAAGTATACTTTGTGGCCTGAAGGCTCAGACACTCACACTGCTAGATGCCCATTAGGCACACTGGGCATTCTAATGTTGTGCCAGGAAAGGTGACAGTCCCCTGGTGTTTCACTGCATTACCGTGCAGTGAGTGTGTCTCCATGCCTGGGGGCACATTACTGCACTTTTCTTTACACTACCATGAAGAGAGGCAGATGGCACAGAATATGCACCAAGCACTTTCCTTCCAAGCACTTTGTATCCCAACCCCAAGCGATTAAAGAAAATAGGATAACTGGGCAATGAGGAGCAGTGTTGAGGTGTTTGAATAAAAGTCCCATCAAGTTCTTCTAAGACAGAAGGTTAGTGGGTCTGGCACGTGATCCCCCTTCAGGCAATAGCAAAAAGCAGATGATCTTCAGAGCTACATGAGGAATACCATAGAGTCCTGGAGACCAACATGAGTTTCACCATGGCCTATCCCTAGTGTCCTCTTCCCCACTGACATATGTCCACAGCACTTGCCTTGCCATCTGGGAGAAAGGTTGGCTCAGTGAACCTTGCATAGTCTGATAGTAGGTCATAAAGCAAAGTTGATGTCAAGCATATCTGACATGTTTCGAATTACAAAGTGAGTGCAGAAAAAATCAGTTCTTATGGCCCCTCTCTACCTGCTCACCTTTTGGGTTTCCTTGATTTTCTTCCGCAGCTCCTGTGTCTTGTGGTGGAAGTCGCTCTTGGTGAAATGTTTCTTATCCATTTTGCTCTGGCCCTCCCCCCGAATCATGATGGTCTCTCTGCGGGAGACAGCGGCCTCCATATCTCGAATCATCTTCTCCTGCTGCTTTGTCAGCTGGCTGTAGCGGACCTGCCATGTGTGAGGAGAGAGAAACTCTGAAGATCCCCAGTGATCACAAATTACATCTGATAGAAGACTTTCAGTGTGACAAATTCCAACTACCGAGACAGGACACATTTGACACACTGGCCTTGACAGCCCAAAACTTTCAACAAAATCATGCACCAGGTTTGTACAGCATGGATCTGGGGGGCATCAGACTAATAACTGACTCCCTATCCGCTTGCCCAACACAATCTTCTGAAGATTTCAATGCAATAAATTCATCTAAATGCAATAATAAGGGAAGGAGGGTAGAAGTATCCTGTGGGTGGGAGAGGAGGTTGCTTTGGCAGAGAGAGAAACACTTCTCTGAATCAGTGCATTGGTGGATGTAGTATTCCGTAAGTGCTGCTGGCTCACCATGTAGTAAGATAAACACTATCCTGTAACCCTTCCCAGTCAGGTCTACCTTTTGCTGAGCTCCCCCATTGCTAGGCTAACGCAAGGAACATGTAAAGAGGTGTAACAGCATGCTGAGCTAGTTCAGTCGCTGGACAGGTCACAGGAAGACACCTATCCCTGACACTTCCAGGAACCTTGGAGATAATACTTCCCCAAGTTATCTCCTCTCTACTGTTTGATGTTTCAGCATCTCCCGCAAAGCTGGTTAATCTCCTTGTGAATCTCCTCTTCCCCCTCCCACCTTGGCTCACCTGCATCCTATGGATCTCTGTCCTCATGGCTCGGATCTCGCCTTGCCCTGCCTCTGAGTCCACTGCAGCACGCATCTCCTTGGCCAGCTGGATCTTCTTCTCCCATAGCATGATCTGATGCCTTCAAGGACAGAATGGGAGGGGATGCCTTTGTATGAAAAAGAAGGGGCCACCCTGCCGCTTGATTCCCTTGTATATGTGATGTCACGCCATGGACCCCCATTCTGAGTCCAAAGCTCAACAGTCCAGCAGGAAACTAAGAGTTCACTGTATGGAACATGACGCATTGGTGCCCTCAATGTGAGAGTCCATCAGGATTCTGCAGGTCAGAAGTGCCATGATAATGGTAGAAGTCGGGGTTGGGATTGCAGCATAGAGAATTAATGCCAACATTTGTTAACTCAGCAGCTTTGAAAAATCAGGCCCTTTATTTAGGGGCCTACTGTGAAGTCCCAAGTTTGAGAATTTTGGATTATGTAGCTACCTTCCTCTGGACAGCCATTGGGCTTACATCACACCACTCCCTACTGAGTTTTCCCCTCTCCCCCACACACTCAACACTGGCAGTGTTCTGCTGACTAGAGGCCAAGCACTAGTGAGAGTGGAGACCACATTACTTCTCATTCATCGACGGGAACAGGCTGCTGTGCAGCAGTATGGGGAAGACTGAACAGCAGTTCCTGTGACTGTACCTGGCCTGCAGAAAATAAATGATAGACCCTTAACCTTCTGGGTTACAAGTTATAGGACTCGTCCCACCTTCCCATCCAAGGTAAAGGGGAGCCAGGAAAGGAGCATGTCAATCTGACAGGACGCATTTTCCCCTACAGCATTAGGGCAGGAAGGATAATGCAGTTGCATGACAGGGGAGTTCAAACAGTGGCATAAAACAAGGTGTCTGGGTCTCACTCTGCTTCCACCAGGCTGTTTAGGAGTCTCTCTTTCTCCTCCTGCAGTCGGTCCAGCTTCTCCTGCATCTCAATCGACTCTCTCTCGGCTGCCTAGAGTTGGGAAGCAGAAATCAACATCACTGTGTCAGACTGAGAGGCGCTGGCAGGCTCACTGCTTGCCTCTGATCTTCCTGCCTCTTTTGGCTGACAACCCTCCCCACAACACAGGTAGAATTTCAAACCCTCCTGGGCTATGTAAAGGGAATCATTGTCTCTGCACAGGAACCTAATTGGGACAGCCTTTCTGTCCACAGCTGTACATTTCCATCTGGTTACATGGTTTGTGCCATAGGGGCAGCAGTTAGCAATCTCTGACTGTCCCCTGCAACACCGTGCCAGTGGGAGCTCAGCAAGATTGCTGTGTGTCAGGCTGTGTCTAGGAGACGAGGAGCAACGCCTTCCCTACCTTGAGTGAGCAGACAAACTCATTCTCCATGATGGTGTTGCCATGCTGCAGCTCCTCCGAGTTGTGGCTGTTCTTGTTGATTAACATGTTGAGTTTCATCAAGTCATTGGCCATGTTCCTCATGTGGCGTTCAATGTCTTTCTGCTCGTTCTTCTCCTGCTGGATTTCATCTTTCCAGGAAAGAGATGGAAAAGATTTTAAAAAGTGAAAGCAGAGAGTTCTCACCAGGGCACTGGGGGGTGGGGGAGTTCTGACAGTGTAAACAAAGCTGCACTTGTAGCTACCCACTCTGAAAGTCTCCATGGTCTCTGACAAAGCCACAAGCCTTTCCATAAAGCCAAAGCCAAATCCATGTTTTGAAAATGGTTATGATGAAAGGAGGACTGGGATGCTAGAATTGCTATAATCTCAGGGTTGGGCACGTACCAGCCATCTGTTAGACAAAAGGTAACAAACATGCTGAAGGTCTAACTGATCACCATATGTGGAGTCAGGAAGCAATTTCCCCCCCAGGTCAGATTGGCAGTGACCTTGCAGGTTTTTCGACTTCCTCTGCGGTGTTTGGATGTGGGTCACTTGCCAGGATTATCTAGCTATATCTTGTGACACCCTTACTCCCCAATATTCACCACTGTCATGTAATCAGGATATGTTTCGTACAAATTATGTCTTGTGAGGTATTATTCTAAAAGTCTTCATCTGCTAGATAGTAACATCTCGTTGGATTGTATGTGCTATTGTCATGTGTGAAGTTATGAAGTTTGGCTATGTATGTGTTACTGAAACATATTGCGAGGTTGAGCACCCCCAAGCAGCCTTTCAGGTACAACAGTGAAAAGGCCAAACAACGTTACTGGCTCATTGAGGAAATGCACAAGCACAGGGATTACCCCAGGAACTGTGTGCGACAGAAACCTCTCAGAGATAGCTCTACACAGGGGGAACTGTTTGACCCAGGTCACAGCAAAGGAGCTTTCCAGCAAGTGGGGAGAAGATATAAAAGGGGGACAATGACATCATGAGGGGACCTCATTCTCCCTGCAACACCACACCTGGAAACACCTGAGGGGCCAGGACTCAACTGTGGGAAATGATGGTCCCAGGCTAGAAGGATCTTTAGCCTGTGTATGAAAAGCCGGAAAAGCCAAGACAACTTGTGCCTTAAGAATCTGCCAGCCTGTTTATTACTCAGGGTGAGAATTTGCTAATTTATATCATATCTACCTAGTGTGTTAAGCTCAGTTTGCGGTTTTTGTTTATTTACTAAGGCTTGGTCTACACTAAACCCCCAAATCGAACTAAGGTACGCAACTTCAGCTACGTGAATAACGTAGCTGAAGTCGACGTACCTTAGTTCGAACTTACCGCGGTCCAGACCCGGCAGGCAGGCTCCCCCGTCGACTCCGCATACTCCTCGCGGCGAGCAGGATTACCGGAGTCGACGGGGAGCACTTCTGAGTTCGATTTATCGCGTCCAGACAAGACGCGATAAATCGAACCCAGAAGTTCGATTGCCTGCCGCCGAACCAGCGCGGTAAGTATAGACAAGCCCTAAGGTAATCTGCTTGGCTCTGTTTGCTATCACTTATAATCACTTAAAATCTATCTTTTGAAATTAATAAACTTGTTTTTGTTTTCTCTAAAACCAGCTTGTGGAATTCATAACTGGGGAGGCAAAAAGCTGTGCAGACCTTCCTCCACATTGAGGGAGGGGGCAAATTTCATGAGCTTACGCAGTGCAAGACAATACAATTTTGGGTTTACGCTGCAGAGGGGGAGTGCACTTGAGGGCTGAGCAATTCCCTAGCTGAGTCTTCCCATGCAGAGCTGATTTCAGTGTCTGTGTCTTTCTGCAGGTGGGGGTGTCCCTGCCTGTGTGGGCTGGAGGAGGCTTGAGGGCCTGGCTCAGCAGGGCAGTGTAAGGGAACCCAGGCCGGTGGACCAGGCAGGCTCAGTGGTACCCCAGTACATCGGGTGGCACCCCGGAGTGGGGAGTAACCTGTCACATATCTCACTTCTTTGACGTTGTTGGGGTCTAGGGCACTGGTGCACCTCGGTCCCTCCTGTGCTCTGTCTGTGGCACATAATAGTCTAGTCTCCTCGAAGCCATGATACTTTGGTCTAATTCGGTTGCTGGGTCTAGTGTGCAGGTGCTGGGTGGTGCTGGTGGCCTGTGATACACCAGAAGTCAGACTAGATGATCTGGTAGTCCCTTCTGGCCTTAACCTTTATGACTCTATTTCCTAAGAACAGTAACATATCAAGATGGTCACTTGGGGTGCGATCCTGCAACCCTTCCTCTTACCTAAGTAAAGGCTGCAAGATCCAGCCCTTAGTGGGGATACCAGACTGCTCAAGTGGCAGAAGGTGCCTGGCTTGTAGCCCCAGATACACTGTATTGCTCATATGTGGCACTATGCTTGCAGATACTGGAAATGTTCTTTGTTGAGGGGTTCTAATAACTCTCTACAAGTTATTGAACCTTCTCTCCCTTTGTTCTCTGGCAGTGCGTGCCCGCTCGCTGATTAACACCAGGAGGATTGAGGGAAACACTTACTTTCCGTGCGCACTTTCTTTTGTTGCATGATGGTGATCTGTTTCTTCAACATATCCAGGGAGGCCAGCTGCTCTTCCCGCTCCTGGGTCAGTTTGACCAGCTCTTTCTGCAGCCTGAGCCAGTACTTCTGCAGTGTCATCACCTCTGAGTTGTATTCATCTATTTGCTTGGTCAGCGTGTTGATCTCAACTTCCAAGGGTCCCAGTTCTTGGCCCTATAAAGGAAAGAAGTTTAGCATAGTCAGACAGAGAGGCTACTTACTGTGGCATCCCTAGGCCTTCTGGAGCGCAGCACAGGGATGCCTGAAATGCTCATTTGCATGATGGAATCCAAATGCTTTTCCAGCTCATGGCTGCATCAGCAGTGCTGCTGTCTGAGTTCTGGGATCATGTGAACAGCTTCGGGGGTTGCTTCTGGTTGTACAGAATTCGTTTCTGTCATGCATAAGCAGAGAGAACTGTGTATGGCTTTCCTATCTTTACCCTCCTCCACCCCCTTTCTTGTGTTTAGATTGTAAGGGCACACCCTGAATGGAAGTCCCTAAATGCACCAAGAAAAATCCTCATCCCATAGATTTGCTCTTAATCAATTGTTGGATTATTTCTTAAAATGACACATTGTGAAGCTGGGATTTAATTTTTGCCTTAAAACTAATCATGAGTCTAAACTGGGGACTTGCTCACATCAGCAGCAGAATTCAGCAGCCAGAACTGGGGTTATCCCCATTTACATTTAGTCTGGCCTCCCAGGAGAGGTATTGACCAGGGCTGCTGCTTTGATAGTTTTTTAGGGATACAGATCGTAACACAAAAATCAGCACAACAGGCATTCTGAGCGCATTGTACAGGATAGACACATCCTCTCATTACTCACCCATGTCTATTACCTCTACTACGCAGTTACCTTTATGAACCAAATTTGTAATCTCATCAAAGAATGAAATCAGGTTTGGGGGATTAAGCATAAGGGATGTACCCCCAACTGGGAAATCATCATCTCCATTTTCTTGTTGAACAGGTTGACGACCCCCTGCTTGCGCTCGATCAGGAGATTGCGCTTGGCGATCTCATTCTCACTGCGGTTGATCAGGTCATTGATATTTTTCATTTCCTTGTCCAGCTCAGAGAATGTCTTTTGGAGCATAGAGAGCCTGCAGTTGGTGTGAGTTGTGTCCAGAATGACCTGGGCTGTGTCATTCTCAACTTTGGAAAAATGCAGCTCCTAATAACATCAACAACAACAAAAGCATTGTCATTCAGCAGGAATCCACTTCTTAGTATTGTAAACAGGTCTGCAATCCTGTCAACGAAATATGGCTAAGAGAGGAGCACGTCTAGTACGTAAAGAATGGGACTGGGAGTCAGGAGACCTGGAGTCTATTTCCAGCTCTGTCAAATGTGCTATGGGGCTTTGAGCTAGTTACTTAACCTCTCTGCGCCTCTCTTCCCCCATCAGTACAATGAGGATAATGATATTTACCTACTTCCTAGGGATGATGGGAGGAGTAATCCTGAAGTTCTTTGAGGGAAGATGCTAGAGAAGGCAAAGTTTATCATCATCATCATCATCCCTAAAGTTATTTTCCCAACCTATGCATGCCTCAGTTACATCTGGCCAGACAGACACAGAGATGCAAATAACTACAGAAGATCCACTTGCCCTGCATCTATCTTGGAGTTGCCTGCATGTTTCACAATCAAAGGCAGCATTAAAGCTTGCCAGGAGCCCAAGGATTGCACCTGATGTATAGAAAATGGAGTAGAGTGAACAGAGAAACAGGGCCCACAGAAATACAAGTCTGAGCACTTGCTGCTACATTTTTGATGTGACCACTAGGTCACTCAACTCAGGACGGCACACTTCTTGCTGGAACTTGTAGTCTCTGTGAGCTGCACCTCTGTATGCTGATGAGGGCAGCCAGATCGTAAAATGTCATGCTCTGTGCTTTGGCCGCCTCTGGTTCACTTCATTTAGAGAGTGGGTCTGCTGTATTTCTTTCCACATGTAAGAGCATGCAGCCCTGAGTCTAAACATGCCCAGGGTGCATCACTCTATGCCATTCTCTAAGCCGAACATGAAGCCAGTACCTGCTGTACAAGATGGCAGTAATATTTCTTTGGCTAAATGATGTTCGGAAATCCTGCAATATGATCCTCAAAAGGCAGCTGGGGAGGGAAGAGCTCTTAGGCACATCTGCACCTGGAGGGGAATTCAGAGAAGCTGCATTTTGCTTTGCAGGCCCTTCTACTTTTATGCTTAATAGGAATGTCCCCTGCCCTTTCCACAAGACCTGAAAACTTGATGAACAGTAACAGAGATCTCTCATATTTCTAGAGTACCTCTCATCCTGAAGAGTCCTAAAGTATTTTACAAACTCAGCCTACAGTTTACAAGGGCGGCACTTCACCCGCCGCTGAAATACAGCCACTTGTAGGGTGAAACTGCAATTTAACAGCACATGGCAACATAATGCAACAGCTTAGGATTGTAAGTAAAGAAGAATCTCAGCCATTTGAAACTGTACGAGAAATGTAATAAGGCAAAGGGAAGGACCCAAGATAGAATTTGGCTAGAATGCGACATAGTCAAGGACAAAGCCCTGTCCTCCTGGCAGTAACTGGAGCACTAGGAACACAGGGAATGTGATGGAGCTTTCTTTAGATGGGATCCTTTTTTGGGGGGGGCAGGGGAGGCTATCTATTGGCGGCAATGGCCTTTGGGCCATGCTTGTAGTATCCTGGAGGGAATAAACACAGAATGTGTCTCTCTCTCCTACAGGTCAGCTCCCATCAGTCACACAGAAGCAGATGCCATACCAGATCCAGCTTTCTCTTATGAAGTTTAGCAGCCAGTTGGGAAAAATATTTTGCTGCTTTGCTGGACATCAGCTGATCCTGCAGCTTTGCCATGATCTGATTCTCCAACTCCTGTCTGGCTTCAGTCTCTTTCTCTATTTCCTTACTGATGGCCTGCAGCTCATTCACCCGAGCAGCTCGGTCCTGAGAGGAAAAACACGGAAACAGGGCTGTTCAAAAGTGCAGGCTGTTGGGATTTGGGGAAAGTGGATGGAAATCTACAGGTGACAAAATATCAATGTCTGATTCAAAAAGCCTCTTCTCCACGGGTATCTGGTCTCACCGAGTTGGCCCTGCTGAGGGCTTGCTCTGTCTCATGTAGCGTGCGGGTGTATGTGCTGTATTCAACTTTCAGGGCATCCTGTTTGGCCGTGCACTGGGCAATCAGCTTCTTGCTCATGTTGGCATCATTCTCCGAGCGGTTCAAGATGCTGGCAAGCAGCTCGTTCCGCTCTTCCTCCTTCGTGACTGACTTCTTGTAGACTTGGATCTCTGTCTCTAAGGACTTGAGCTGGTGCTTGGACTGCCTGCAAGGCCAAGGAGAAGACAGGAGAGTGTCATGGGGATTGATTTATGCACTGGATAGTCAACTCCAAACTCCTGCTTTCAAACAGGCTGCTGCAGAAATGAGTAAGTGAAGAGCAAGAAAATCAGACAAGTTTATTCAGCACTGCGGCTATCTGTGTTCATTAAAATCACCCTACTGGAAATAAAACCAATGCACCTAATTTTTTGGATAATTTTGAATAGCTCCTTGTGCTCTAGATCTCCCAGTCCTGTTACACTGCGCTTCAGGGGATGAGACCTCCGGGCTTGATCTCAGCCCAAAATACCCAGGGCCAGTTCAGATGGGAACACAGAACTACTGGGGCACCAGCTCTAGGAGTGAGAGGATAGAAGCTCCCTGCATGGCTCTCTAGCACCATGCTCCAATTGGCCCAGAAGGGATACTGATGTGAGGAACTGCCTTCAGTCCTGCCTGACCAAAAGGATAGGCATAACATAGGTTCTGTTGGGGAAGAGGTCCTTTCAGGCCCTCAGGTACCCATTGGTATTGGAACAGGTATGCTCTTTTTCATGATATTTCCCCCTCTCTTTCCACCAAGCCCATGCTGTGATGACCCAACTGTTACTGGTGGCATCATGTCATTTCCTTGCCAATAAGCTACATTCCAGAGGATGTTCTTATGGGAAGGGTGAAGGAGATCCACAGCCTGGATACACTGGGAATGGATGGGTCACCACCATGCTGGGAAGTTACACTAAGGAGAGAGAAAACAAAGAAGATGCCAGTATATGGAGAGAAGCAGGCAGCTCTCTCACTTATGGGGAGCTGGAGGAGGTGGGAATCACAGATTTCAGCAGCTGAGAAGGGAGCATTTTTCTTCTCTGCTTAGAGTGGCGTGAACTGCTTCAGCAAAGCTGTATTCTCACAGGAAACAGCAGTGTGTGATTCTGAGAGACATCATACATATTTACTACAGATTGCACCTAGCTGACTGCATGAAAACTAACCAATTTTGTCACAATTTAAACATATTTTGTATATCATCAGGAATATTTTAATATACATTTATTACATTTTATGAAATACTTTACCACATATTCTGTTTCTGGGTGGGTTCTATCCAGCTGATGAGTGCCGGGAAGTAATTAACTCGGTGACCGTATTTCTCTCTTGTCTGCCCTGATGTTCTGTTGAATTCCTCGCTAATTTCCCCCTCCACAGTCATATGGATGCAAGTCATGCATCTCTGCAGTTAAAACAAACTGCCTGCAACCCCACTAGTAGCCCGCAGGCTTGTGATAAATCAAATAATGTTTCACAAAGTTCCTCTCTCCCTTCACCACGCTGCTGAGCATTTAGCTGCCGGATGAACAGCTGGGTTACAGCAGACTGACCTGTCAATCTTAATAGGAGCCAAATACTCAGCAACAAATTCCATTTTATTCCCACTTCCATTCCATGTTTGAATACCGCCCCCCTCCCGACGGTATCTGAGTACCCTGAGTTGGGGATAGAACGTATTCCACTTCAGAAGCCCTCTCCGTTTCCCAAGTTCAGCCGTCATTTCCTTCCACACAATGTCTTCCCACAGGCACATTTCATTACACAGGTACCAAGCTACTGAAACTAGCAGAATAACCAACATCATAGTCAAGATGGAGCCTTATAAGTGGCTGGCAGAGATGGGTGTTTGACCGTGGAAACATCCTTCTCCCAACCCTGATGTGGAGCTTAAGGGAAAGCAGACAGCGTCAGCATGTCTCCCTTGCTGCAGTGTGAATGTGACAACACAGAGCTCTTGGCAGATGGATGGAGAAACCAAAAGTCAAAAGGAAATGTGTCTATAGAAAATTAATTCCTTTCAGTTCTTCTCCCTATTCTCCTCAGGAAATCAGAGTAGAAAAGTATTTTGCTGATTCATGCTCCATTGGGCAAGTTTTAGGGCTAAAGAAAGAATGCACATTCCCTTCGGCACCAAAGATCGGGATTTCCTGAGGAATGGGTTCTTGCCGAATGTCACCACATTGTGACTGCAAATGACCTAGGTAAATCTTTCCTGATGCCTCTTCTTTTGTCCTGGGAAGTCCTGCAAGGGATAGAATGAAATGCAAACCAGAGAACTCTGCCTAGTTATCTATTTCATACCTTTGAAGGAAGATCATGCTGTGAAGGGAGAAAACACTAACAAAAAATGATGCTCCTTACCGTAAATGACCCTTTGCCTTTCTAAGCTCTTCAGAGCAACAGATTTATTCTTCATTTAGCGGACTCTGTACATACAACACTATATTAACAATAACCTTGACAGCACTCTTTTCTCTCTCAGAATAACTCCCATCCAAAGTGTAACTACTCTTTTTGTTGGCCCACTTTCAGATGCTATACCTTAGCGCCTCCTGCATGGCAGAGTAGGCTTCATCTCGTCTCTTCATCCCCGTCAAACTGCTATCCCACTGATGCATCAGTTGCTTCTTCTCCATGTTAATAGTTTGTATCTCCATACAAGCCTGCAGAGAGACACCACTCTGAGATACTGAATCAACACTGGACTGGGGTCTCACACCTGCATTCCATCCTCACTGCCCATTTAATTTCACAATACAGCTGGGAAGAAACAGCTCAAAATATTCATGCTGTGTCTTCTCTTGTTTTCCTATGTCCCCTGCTCTTTCTTTGCCTCTTTGTACCTTTACCCTTGTAGAGTAAGTGAATTAAACGCATTGTCTTACATCTTGTTTTCAGCAAACAGAACGAGGAGTACTTGTGGCATCTTAGAGACTAACTCCCAGTCTTTATTCAAGCCTAATTTAATGGTGCCCAGTCATTATACAAACTAAAAACTATTTCCCCATGTTAATCTTTCCCTTACTGTTACTCACACCTTCTTGTCAACTGTTTGAAACGGGCCATCCTGATAATCACTACAAAAGTTTTTTTTCTCCTGCTAATAATATCCCACCTTAATTGATTAGTCTCATTAGAGTTGGTATGGCAACACCCATTTTTTCATGTTCTCTGTATATATATATATAAATATATCTTCCTACTATATTTTCCACTGCATGCATCTGATGAAGTGGGTTTTAGCCCATGAAAGCTTATGCCCAAATACATTTGTTAGTCTCTAAGGTGCCACAAGGACTCCTTGTTCTTTTTGCTGATACAGACTAACACGGCTACCACTGTGAATCTTGTTTTCAGTTACTCTAACAACTTCACTGTAACCAAAAGTGCAATTTATATCATTATGTACATGAACATTTTTTGCAACATTAAGGTCACAGACAAAAATTGCAGAAAGGAAAAGAAATGCAAAAGTCAAGGCCCCAACAGCAACATTAACTCAGCCTTGTCTCACATCCTGTGTGTCTTATGGGATACAATTTACAATGTACTGTAAATGGTAATGTATTACGCTCCAGATTGAACATGAGAATCCAGACTAGAAAAGGTGTATTGTGCTAGCACAGTTGGGTCAGTGCCTCTGTGCAGCGTATTGTGATGGACTGGTAGCACTATACAGCTATTTACATTGCGGTAACACTTAGGTGTAAAGCTAAATATAATTACTATGTAATACTTGGATATTGTGCTACTATGATGTACTGGAGAAAGATGTGTAATTAATATGTAGGAAAATAGATGTCAGAGATTGGACCTGGCATGGAGTTGCTCTGCTGAAGACTCATCCTATCAGTCACACCCGATGGGTCTGATTAGCTCCAATCCAGGAGCACAGAAGGGGTATGTGTCTCCCTCCAAGGTAAAGGAACTAAGGGGGTGAGACAGGAGGTCTTGCAGGGGGAAACCCTACAAACAGCCAACTCAGGATAAGTTTTATTTGTTGTTGTTCTTAAGACCATAGGAAACCCTTTATTCACACAAAGGGCAGGGGTGTGAGATTTTGGACTCGGGGTGTGTGTACTGTGTTAAGCGGAGGGTGGAGGACTCTGGCCCGTCACAACATGTAATATTAACCACACATGAAAAATATTGTCATCTCCTACCTCACTCACTGCTTTTCGTGTTATTTTTGTGTCTTCAGCCTGGGCAATAAATTGAGCTTCATACAGACCAATCTGCTCCTGCAGTTCATTGAACTTCCTTGTTAAGCGGTCTACAAGCAGATCCTACAAAAATCAGACCACAACAGATCAGCACAAATACTGCAAACAATCCTAACCCTGACACCATGAATTCAGCAAGAATCACATGAGGGAAGCAGGGTCAAGTGAGGGTGTTGCATTAGAAGTGGTGGCTCTCAGATCGTCACCATCCTCACTAGTGAGTGCAGTGCCATGTGACGACAGTCATCTCCATCTCTGCTGATTGGTCAAGATTGCTCAGTCCATTGCGCCACTCTGCAGAGGATTTTAGTCCATTTATATTCGTCAGTCTCATATCAAGGAAGAGCGTCAGGTCCAAAATGTCACCTAACTTCTATCTATCTAGGTTATTACACTGTGCCCATCACCATGGCATCTGACTATCTTAAAAGGTAATAATTTAGAAGAAAATGCCCTCTAAATAGCTATCAAAAATCCACACTCCATTGCCACTGTTCACAGAATCCTACAATATTGATTCTGCTGCAAGAGGCAGTCATCTAACCAGCAGAGGGAGCATGAGTTAAAACGAACGGGCCAGCTATATTTTGTGTTGCAAAATCACTTTTCTGAACTCATCATTGTTCAGAATAATCCCCCCGGGGCTTGAAAATAAGGTGTCTCCTCACTAAACCTCATCTTCCTCCTTTGCATGTCTGGATACTGGGTTGTTACTATAGAGTTACTCAAAGAAGCTGTGCTGTGGTTTTTGATTTCTTTTGCTGTCAGGAAGGTTTCTGGGATTTTTTTTTTAATTTAGAGGGAAAAATAGGCGAACAGAATGTTGGTAATCATTAGGAAAGGGATAGATAATAAGACAGAAAATATCATACTGCCTTTATATAAATCCATGGTACGCCCACACCTTGAATACTGCGTGCAAATGTGGTCGCCCCATCTCAAAAAAGATATATTGGAATTGGAAAAGGTTCAGAAAATGGCAACAAAAATGATTAGGGGTATGGAACAGCTGCCATATGAGGAGAGATTAATGAAACTGGGACTTTTCATCTTGGAAAAGAGACAACTAAGCGGGGGGATATGATAGAGGTCTATACAATTATGACTGGTGTGGAGAAAGTAAATAAGGAAGTGTTATTTACTCCTCATAACACAAGAACTAGGGGTCACCACATGAAATTAATAGGCAGCAGATTTAAAACAAACAAAAGAAAGCATTTTTTCACACAACACACAGTCAACCTGTGGAACTCCTTGCCAGAGGATGTTGTGAAGGCCCAGGCTATAACAGGGGTCAAAAAAGAACTAGATAAGTTCCTGGAGGATAGGTCCATCAATGGCTATTAGCCAGGATGGGCAGGGATGGTGTCTCTAGCCTCTGTTTGCCAGAAGCTGGGAATGGGCGACAGGGGATGGATCACTCGATGATTACCTGTTCTGTTTATTCCCTCTGGGGCACCTGGCATTGGCCACTGTAGGAAGACAGGATACTGGGCTAGATGGACCTTTGGTCTGACCCAGTATGGCCGTTCTGATGTTCTTATGAATTATTTGATTTAGAAAATGCACATCTAAGGAACTACCTGGTATTTGCAAACAAATACAATCTAAGAATGGAAGAGGGCAGACCACATTTTGTACCAATCTTCCTAGAATATGTTCTTTTAGCATTCTGTATAACAAGACAGCATTTCCCCAAGGGACTCTGAACTCCAATGACATAATTCACAGCCTCATTGTCAGACTTGATATTTGCCCTATACCTGTTTTTTCTTCTCCACCTCAGCCTGGTTCCTGTCTGCCTCAGCCTTCTTCACTGCCCGTTTCATCACAGAGATGTCGTCACGCACATCCTGGTCCATGTTCTGCATATAGAACAGACGCAAGGCCAGGTTTTCCACCTCGGTCTGCATTACAGAAACTGGGGAGATAGGTGGAAAGGTCAGTTACAGAAGAGGATTTCTGCAGCATGTACCATACCAGAGCTAAAAGAGAAAGAAATTAGGATGTGGACAGAGCAAAACCCCTAAACCCCCCACCCCCAAGTCATATGACCCTCTCTGAGGTGGGCATGGACATCAGTTCCTGGAGCAGAATTTCTGGGGAGAAATTCCCCAAGAGACTTGGTAAGTGCCCTCAATTCCCAGTATATCCTGTATCTCCACAACACTGAAATAGCCCAGTTAAGTTCACTTCCTTGACTGTAAGGGGTTGCCATGCAGAAGATCGTCATCTGATGCACCAGGCTGTCTAATCAACTAAGGATCTGCAATCTTCACCAAAGCCGCAACAGTCCCAGGCAGAGGCCTCAAACAAGTATAACTAGCCAAATGGTGGGAAATGAGCTGTGTTGAATATTGGAAAGCCATTGGAACAACTTACCAAACGTCCTGGTGAATTCTCCCTCACTGGCAATTTTTAAATCAAGAATGGATGTTTTTCTGGGAATGGGAATGATGGAACGGATCACTTGATTAAGCATGGATCACCTGATGATTACCTGTTCTGTTCATTCCCTCTGGGGCACCTGGCATTGGCCACTGTCGGAAGACAGGATACTGGGCAAGTTGGACGTCTGGTCTGACCCAGTGTGGCCATTCTTATGTTCTAAGAGATCTGCTCTAGGAATTCTTTTGGGGAAGTTCTCTGGCCTCTCCTATACAGATCAGGTTAGATGATCACAATGTGGCCTTAGAATCTGTGAAAGCCTATTTGCCAGGAATGGCCTTTGTTCAAAGGAATCCTTTAAAGGGACAGAAAAGCATTTGTCTTATGACAAAGATGGGGGTTATACTGGTAGAAATTATGTCAAAACCAAGACAAGTATTAGGTACATCTATAGTGCTTTGAATATACATGGTGCTTTACAGATATAGAATAAAAAATGGTCCACACCCTAAAGAGCTTACAAACTAACCGATTCAATTGCCAAGCTATGCTACAGGAGGCCTAACTGGCGAGGCATACCAGGTATGCTTGGGTTGATCTTTTCAGTCAGCGAGCCATTCCTGAATGCTTGGGCTGATGTCCTCACGTGACTAGAATAAGGAAAGACTAAGCAAGAGCACCTTAGTCACCTTTCTTGCGTTCATCCTCAGTGCTCTGACATGTTTTCTTGTACAAATTTCTGATGTCCTGCAGCTCCTCCTCTAGCTGCCGACGCACCATGGCTATCTGAGAATATCGGTCCTGGTTCTTCTCCAGTTCCATCTGCAGCCGGGCCAGCTGCTGCTGGACCCCATAAAGGACTATTCCCAGATCCTCCCTCTGCACCTTACCCTGCTTTGTGGCCACCGTCTGCAGACACAAGAGGAGATGGGTCAATTCACAGCAACTTGGACAGGGCTGGAATGCTGTGGGAAATCCAAGGAAGACTACTATACCAGCTCCCGAAGCTCCATGGTCACTTTTTCCATCTGTTTACTAAGGTAATTCTTTAAGGCAGCTTGGAATCTTCTCATCAGGGGCTAGAGAGGGAAGGAAGATGATGATAGCATCCTTATAACACCTGCATGAATAAGTTATCAAGGAACATGTGTCAGGTACAACACTGCATTTTCACCTCTGGAGACTTGGGTTCCTGTCCTGAGCAGGCTGCAAGTGAAATGGGTTATGCAGATTCAGCCTTGAGCCTAGTGGACATTTATTAATATCATAAAACAACCACCTAGTTTGGCATCACTAGTCGTTTCTGTTTAGGTGAGGCCCAGGGTCTTTGGAGGTCAGAAGTGAAATGAATGGCAGAGCTGTGCGAGGGAAGCTTGCACACCAGCTATACGTCCTTCATTTTCATGAGAACTGAAGTTCACCAGATTTTCCCATTGCTCTAATTTACTACAGAGGGAGCAGATACCATACAGGAGTCAGAACTTTTGTGAAAAGGATGTATGACGTATTTAACCTAGAATGCAGCTAAACCATGGCCCAGTTTGCCTCCCACTTTTCATGGAACCCTCGATGCCAGTGACGAGTCTTGAATTTGGACTTTTCTTACATGTTCCGGGTCCAAGACAATCAGCTGTGTTTCCTCCCCCGATTCCTCACTGCCCTCTATTTCATCTGCATAATGTAGACTTTCATTCTCTTCCTCGCTGCCAAGCCTGCTGAGGTGCTGGTTAAACTGCTGAAACGCAGCGTCTGAATACGGAGAGGAGATGGCTACCCCAATGTCACCTGTGCTCGGACGACAAAGAGCAGGCATCACAGAATGGGAATTCAGTGCATTTAAAGGTATTTTAAGATTAGCAGATGTCCTGATAAGGGGAAAAATACCTACCAGAGCCAGCTTTCTTTGGAGTTTTAGATTGCCTCACAATGTCACTAGCACACAGAAAATAAATCATAATAAAAATATACAGTAATTCTAACAGTGAGGAGGAAAGTTATTATGGAAAAGATTTAAGAACAGGCTTAGTAGTAGCATCATACAGAGGTTAACATAAGGATTAAGGCTTGTCTACATGGAGACACGCAGAAAAATTAATCTGAATTAAAGGTGTGAATTTAAAATGTGAATTAAAATAAACCAAATTAAGGCCACTTTAATTCTGAATAAGAGTGTCCATATGGGGGCTTCATGTTATTTAATTAATACACTTTAAATTCACATCTTTAGTTAATTCAGATTAATTTTTCTGCGTGTCTCCATGTAGACAAGCCTTTAGATTCGATAGTGTATGTCCAACTAGATTCACATTTATTGGGAGAGGAGAAAAAACTGGATACTGTATTTGAAAGCTGGCTGCCAGGATAGTACGATTAGTAAGACACTGACTGATACCTGACTCAGCATGAATCTCCGTGTGCACTGATAATGCAGACCTCTGGGTGCTAGCTCCTGAGGACGTGCGGGATCTGGTCCAGCTCTCTCTCACTGGCTGCTCCATGTCAGGCAGTTTGGGAGGAAGATTATCCACTTCCACTTGGTCTGAGGAAACCTCTTCGGCTTTTTCCTAGAACATAAAGGCCATCATATAAAATCTGGGCTGTGAAAGGATCTTCATTTTAACACAGTTTGCTACTAAAATTCTGCTTATCTTTGTCATCACAAGAGAGGAACAATGTAGAAAAATAGTCAGCTATCAAAACAGTCTTGCTGCTTCCTGAGGAAGCTGGAAAGCAATTAAAAGGCTCTAAAGTTATCCCACTGATATGCCAGCAAGGCTTTATCACTCATGGTGATGGGCACTTTAGAAACGCATGCAATAATAAACTAACTCCTTGAATTTTGTCAAGAGTTTTTTATCCACCATGGCTGGTTACCAATTGTCTCCTTTCCAATTAGCCTCTCTCTTGCATGATTCATCCAGTGGTGTATGTTTACAGTACTAGAATTGGTTCAACAATTTGGGAATGTAATGTCACAAACACTGAATTGTAGGTCTTGTGAATGAGACGCTCCCTTAGTTTAAATTCATAACCAATCACCTCTCCAAAGATGACCTCAGAGACCACCTGCTCCATGGCCCCCGCAACCTCCTTCTCTGTGGCCCCTGCGACCTCCTGCTCCATGGACCCCGAGACCTCCTGCTCTGTGGCTCCTGAGACCTCCTGCTCCGTGGCCCCCGCGACCTCCTGCTCCGTGGCTCCCGAGACCTCCTGCTCCGTGGCCCCCGCGACCTCCTGCTCCGTGGCCCCCGCGACCTCCTGCTCCGTGGCCCCCGCGACCTCCTGCTCCGTGGCTCCTGAGACCTCCTGCTCTGTGGCTCCTGAGACCTCCTGCTCCATAGCCCCCGCGACCTCCTGCTCTGTTGCTCCCAAGATCTCCTGCTCCGTGGACCCTGAGACCTCTTGCTCTTTTGGGATGAGTCTCTCTCCTGGGTCCTCTGTAGGCACAGCCTCTCCCTTTTCCTTGTCATCACTGTTCTCTGGCTGCATTCCCTAGCACAGATCAAAACCAGAAAGTAGAACACAACAAAACAATATTATAATGGTCCATGTTCTTTACTAAGGACTATTACTACAGTGCTTTACAGCTGCTTTGCAGTGTCGGTGCACAGGAAATGAATCTAATCTGACCACATCTAGTATAACAGCAGCGCCTGCTAGGACTACAGTGGCTAAGGCCCTGTCAAAATTTCCATGAGAAACTTTTAATTTCCCATATTTGTAACTCAGAAGTGAAAAATCTCTCTTTAGATTTTACCGAAGAAGGTAGTTTTCAAAGTCACATTATACCCGACCGAATTGCTTTGTTTTCTTTCTGTCTGTCTCTTTTCAGAATGTTCCTTTTAACGAATGCTGTAAGTCACTAGGTTCTAAGATTGTTGCCCAGGCCTTTGTTATCACAAAACGAGACTATTACAGTGTGCTATAGCTGAGGATCCACCTTAGAGCCATCCTAGACTGAAGCTGGTGCAGAACACAGTGGCTCGCTTACCAAGTGGGGCATCTTACTGGAAGCAAGTGACACTGGTGCTCCAGGATTTGCACTGGCTGCCTGTTGATCTCCGGGTGGAATTTAAGGTGTGGGTTATGACTTAGAAAGCCCTAAATAGCTTGGGACCAGTCTGTCTGAGGGATCGCCTCTCTCCCTGGGCCAAACTTCCACGGCAGCTGTGATCAGCAGGGAGCCCAAGCTGGATCTCTCTGGTTATGAAGAGGTGGCAGCTGGCAGGGCATTTTCTTTGAGTGTTCAGGACTATGGAACTTGCTCCTAATGACTCTTACAAACAGAAAACCTACTTAAACAGTTAGGGCCTGATTTTCATAACTGCTTGGTGCCTGCAGCTTGCATTGACTTTCACTAGCATCAAAGATGCTCAGTACTTCTGAAAATCAGGTCCTTGGAGTGGTTTTGAAAATAAAAGAAAACAAATCGGAGGATTCCTATGTGGACTGAGACAGCCCAGTAAAATGTCTAGTGTGAAATATCATTTAGCCCAGAAGATAAATATGAATAATCTGTACGTTCTATCTCCCCCAGTAAGTTAATATTTACATTTATTTTCTTGCAGTCAATTTATTATGTATGTTTGTAACATTGTAAGCCAGGGGTAGGCACTCCAGCTGATTTTCAGTGGCACTCACACTGCCCGGGTCCTGGCCACCGGACTGGGGGCTATGCATTTTAAATGAAGCTTCTTAAACATTTTAAAAACCTTATTTACTTTACATACAACAATAGTTTAGTTATATATTATAGACTTCTAGAAAGAGACCTTCTAAAAACATTAAAATGTATTACTGGCACACAAAACCTTAAATTAGAGTGAATAAATGAAGACTCGGCACAGCACTTCTGAAAGGTTGCCGACCCCTGTTGTAAACTATATATAGGCAATGAGCCTGTTGTACTTCAAATAATCAATGGCTCCTATTTTGAACGTGGATTGTGGATGAAAATTCTTTAATTACTGTATTACAGTAATGAGCACTCAGATTTCCATACCAAAATACAACTCTTAGGGCCAAGTCCTGCAAATTTCCAAGCAGCAAGATGCTTGAGGTCATCACTTTAATAAGATTAGAGGCTGCTCAACACCTCACAGGATGAGGCCCTTACTAAATAAGAAAGCTCCATGCACAGGTTTATCTTTATTTACGATGAGAACTTTGAAAATTAAAAGGCAAAATCTATATTCAGTGGGAAACTCAACTTTCACCCAACAGACACAAACTTCTCTCCAACATCCACCGAGCAGACGGGATCAGAGCATGTGAACCAGTTTCCCCACTGATAAACTGGGGATAATGGTGTTTATCTTTCCTTTAAAAGTGCTCCAAGATCTACAGATGAAAAGTGCTGTGTCAGAGATGAGTGAGAGCTAAGTTTTACAAGACTCTCCTGGAAACTGGAATGTAGCCAAATTAAGCTTCCCGTGGCCCCCCTTTCATGTCCCCGATAAGATGGCAATCATTTCTCAATTTTTTGCTACACTGGAATTGCTTCGTTAATGATTTGTGATGTCAAAGCACTGGACTGATTGTTCTGTAGATACCACATGTTCCTAGGGAGAATTCATAAACATCCACCTCTACAGTCGGAGGCTCTGGGGATTCAGGTGCATTGTGCTCTGCTGGGTTGAGTTCCATTCCTGGCTCCTCTGCTGAAACACCATCTGCCTCTTCCTTTCTGGTATGGCTCCTCTCTGGTTGCACCACCTAGCATACAGCAGAAAACAACATTGTAACAACTGACTGTCTCCAATCAAAGTTCCCTATTATGTACTGGACTACTACTCACAGCACTTTACATCTAGTGTAAGGAAATGCTCTTAATATTGAAGCATCTGCTAGTGCTGCAGTCGTTAGAGATGTAGTAGTAAACCCTTACATTCCTCCCAGCCTCTACAGAGATTTTTTTAAAATGGCTTGGTTGTTTTAAAATGTAGCACAAAAACAAAATCCCTAACCCAAAAGCAACTTGAAATGATTATAAAAATTCAACATCAAAGTCCATAACTCAAAATCTGTGAAGTCTTATTCTGTGTTTTGTCTTGCTTAAGATTATGAATTGACTTGCTTGCAAATACGATGTTTCCCAATAAATGTTAGAATTTTCTTTAGGAGGAGACCACTCTGAATATTAAATATATTATACCAATAGATCACCACAATTTCTCAGATGGAGGAAGTTTCTGTATTCACAATTTTTGAAAATTTAGAGGATATTTTTAGTGTGTTAACTATTTTAATGTTTTTCAGGCTCCAAAGTAAATGTGTTCCCACACATCTTTTGTACATCCTTATTAGTAAAGTGATGGGTACAAAAAAAATCCCCAAGGAAACATAAGGCTGGAAGGGACCTCGAGAGGTCATCTAGTCTAACCCTTGCCCTGTGGGAGGACCTAGACTATCCCTGACAGTTGTTTGTCTAACCTGTTCTTAAAATCCTCCAATGGGGATTCTCCCTCAGTAACGTATTCCGGTACTAAACTATCCTTATAGTTAGAAATTTTTCCAAAATCTGATCTGAATATTCTAGCTAATCCTTTTCAGGACAAAGGCACTCTGATCTCTAACATTTCTTGGGGAAATGTTTCTTTCTGTGGTTTGAATTTTTTGTTTTTTGATGTTTTGCTTCAACATTTCTTGGGAAATCCAATATTTCAAGATTAGTTGCATTTCTAGTGAACCCCCCACATAGTATCTGGGCACCATAATATGCGCTAATTCCAGTGTGATTCTAATTCCAAAGGTGCATAAAGTCCTTCATATTTGAAACTTTACCCCATTGCCTTCTGGATGCAGCTCCTCCTCCTCCTCCTCTTCTTCTGAAATTTGTCCAACACCTGATTCAGGGCTTAATTAAATTGAACAAAATTATTGAACAATTTTAAGCAGAATAACAACGTACAAAAATGAAAAGCTTGGCTCTAGGTCAAATACTGTACTAGCGCTGCCTCCTGGAGCATTAACAGGGATCAGAACCAAATGCAGGAGTTTGTAAACATGCGGAACCTAACGCCATCAGGAACACTTGCATAGTCTGTTTCAGTGTGAATGAAGACAGTTTATTACTTGGATTTGCTGTGTTTGCAACACAGTCACTGCAGCCTTGTGCAAGTGCCTGAGAACCAGAAACGGACATGGACTGAAAACAATGGAATGCTGGTGCAGCTGGAGGAGACAGAGTCTGGAAGAGAGCTAGGATTTGGGGGCTGGGGCTGGTCTGGAAAGGTAAGGTAAGGGATCCTCCTTCCTTGTCCCTTTCCCTCGCTGGCTCTTTTCCCCATCCTTGTTACTCTGAGCCCTCTACAGTTCCCACTGGCTCTATCCGCTCCTCTCCCCATCTCCATCCCAATTTCTCCCCTCCTCCCACCAGCACAGAGCCAGATCCCACATCCTCCTCTGCATCCTCCTCATCCCCTCTGGTGACATTAGCCCTAACACTGGTTATCCCCCATCCCCTCTCTACCTCCCACACTTGACCCTGCCACCATCTCCACTCCTCTTGTTCCATCATTCCTAGCCTCATGCCCATCTCCCGTTCCTTCTCCCCAGCTCTTGCTGTCTCTGGAATGCCAGTTCCATCCACAATCTCTTCCTCTCCCACTCCTTCCAGCTCCCAGAGAGACATAGATCCCTTTGTTTGACTCTGCTTCCTCAGATGCCTTCTCTCACAGACGCCTCTCCTTCTCTCCTACTCAGTGTTCTGGATCAGACCATGGTGGGGGTCTGGACTTCTCTTCTTCCATTCCTGTCACCTCCAACCTCACCCTGCTCCCCCTCCCCACTCTTTCTCCTCTTTTGAACAGGTGAGAATGGTGAGGGGCTGGAGGAAGGAAGGGGTTCAGGGTAAGGATGATGAGGAATGGGAGGAAGGAAGGGGTGAGAATGGTGAGGGGCTGGAGGAAGGAAGGGATGAGGATGATGAGGGGCTGAAGGATGGATGGGGGAGGATGATGAGGGCCTGGAGGGGGCTGGAGGAAGGAGGAGAATGAGGGGCTGGAGGGGACAGGGAGGAAGGAGGGGTGAGGATGATGAGGGGCGGGGTGAGGATGATGAGGGGCTGGAGGAAGGAAGGAGGCGTGAGAATGATGAGGGGCGGGGTGAGGATGATGAGGGGCGGGGGGGAGCAGGAAGGAAGGTGGGGGG